>NW_028261392.1:3906014-4093514 GCF_051295495.1 Thamnophis sirtalis
CTTACTCTATGATTACATCCTTTTTTTTATAGTCTATTAGTCTTACTAATCATCAAATCCATATATTATAATTTCATTCTCCCCCCCTCCCTCCGGTTTCACATGAAAAGTCCAAAAGACACTTCCAATTAGCATTAATCGGTGAGTTTTCTATTGAACATGATAAAACTACATTTCGAAATTGAATTATGTACTAATGATGAACATTGATGATTAAGATCAATCATAGTTTTTACTTCTGTTCTAGACTTGATTGGGAAACCTCCTTCAACTTTGGTTGAATTAATTTAAAAACTATATGGATTTCATTTGAGATTCCGAAACATCGTTGATAGGCATAATATACTGTAGGCATAACATTCTTCTCTTTTTCCTTGCTCTCTTTCTTCTCTCTCTTCTCTTTCTCTTTTCTCCCTCTCCCTCTCTTTCTTCTCTTATTCTCTGTTTTCTCTTTTTATTTTCATTCTCTTTCCTCCCACTCCCTCTCTTCTCCCTCTCTTTCTTCTCTTTCTCTCTCTTTTTCTCTTTCACTTTCTCTATCTCTCTATTTCTCTTCCTCTTCCCTCCCCCCTCTCACTCATTTCATACAGGACCTAAGTGATACGTGTGTCTTCTTTTTCCACTAATAACATCTATCTCACCTACTACCATTGATAAGAAAACACACTGCTAAAATAGCTTAAAATCTGCCACATTGATTGTTATTCTGGAACTGATGTCTTTATTCACAACAAGTAACAGCCATTCATTACCATTTCTTCACATGGTTTAGGAATGGCATTTACATTATTATTTTTTTTGCTGGCAGATCTCATGTCAACTTCACAACTGTTTTGGGGTCATCAAATGATCCAGGAATCTAGCTCGATTGCTTCTAAAGAGACCTTGGCTTTCTGACATGCGATGAAGATGTTCATTGTTATAATGATGCCAGGAGACTTGCTTTTCTTTCGAGCAGTTGTGGCTGTTTTTAATAAACCGATTTTTGCGGCTACCAAAAGCTGTGCGTTGCATAACATTCCATCCAGATATTTGTTTTTCTATAGCATAATTCTAGCTTACGTGTTACTAGAAGGTGGCATTTTCCTGTGTAAATATGTTTTATTTTCATTTCATTTCGTACAGTCACATATATACTGTGCATAACCGGGGCATATAACATTGAACAATAAACACAGCCCTCCCTCTTGTCAACAATACCCCCCAAAATACAAACCCAATATACCACTTCGACCCACCATACACCCTTTCTTTCGCCCCCTTCCAACTTTCGTTCTTCCCTCCAACATTCCCCTCTACCCTACTTCCCCTCCCCCTCTATCACTCCTCTCTCCCAGTACACTCCCTCCCTTCTTTCTCACCCTCCCTCCAATCCTCTCTCCTACCCTCTCTACCCCTCTTTCTTCTTTCCCTCTACTCCTCCCTTTGGTGTATTTCTACTATCTATCAATATATTCAGCTTGTCCTATTTTTACACTAGAATTAAAGAGCAACAGTATGCAAGTGCAATCATGTTACTTTAAAATCTAACATATACTATATTTCCCCCCTCCCCCCTCCCCCCTAAGACCCCACCTCCCTTCCCCCCCCCCGACTTCCCAGAGCCCGTACACGGTGTAGCTTTTTAACAAACACAGTCTAAAATATATTAAAACAAAGGAGAGTAAAGAAAAGGAAAAGGAAGTCAATAAGATCTCTACGTTGAACTCAGCTTCTTGCTGTTACCCAAACTTTAAGCAGTTTAACTTATTCCTAATCTTAAGCATAGGCTATCTGGAATTTCTTAGTCCCATATTTGTTTTGTGTATAGTCAATCCATTTTTTCCAGTCTCGTTTACATCTCTCATTTGAGTGGTCTTTAAGATATGTAGAAGGTGGCATTTTCATCACCGGATGAAATAAAAGAAATAACTGTGGAAGTCTAACGTAAATTAGGCTCAGAGTCTAAGATTTTCAACTGGGCATAAAAACATTTCTCATCTGCAAATGAAAGACCTGCAACCAGCTTTCTAATCTCCTATTCTATTATCTCTCTATCGCTATCTATATTTCAGCCAAACGGAGAGAAAAACAATGCCAGATTTTGCACTCCTACTAAGTCACCCAAGCAGCCAGGAGCATTCAAGTCTAATGACAGATGACACAGGACATTTTATCTAAAGGAAATATCCCAGTCAAGCTGTCATCATACAAGAGTCCCTTCCCCGAAAACAGACATTAGTAATCCATGCTTTGGTCTGCCAAAGCTCCATTATAACAGCCAGACAGGTGAGGGACATTTCTGTTCAGTCAAAAGTTTGATTTATCAACTCTTTTATTTGGCCAACGAAAATCATTCTTTTTTTTTTGTGCCTCTCTGCCTTATCTCCTCCTTGGGCAGAGATCTCAAGAAAGATGACAAGGCCTTCGGTGGTACTGACTTGTGATCGATCTAGTGGGGAAATTCATTTTTTCTTTTACTACTGGTTCTGTGGATGTGGCTTGGCGGATGTGCTTGGTGGGCATGGCAGGGGAAGGATACTGCAAAATCTCCATTCCTTCACCACTAAAGGGGAAGGATACTGCAAAATCTCCATTCCTTCACCACTCCAGGGGAAGGATACTGCAAAATCTCCATTCCTTTACCACTAAAGGGGAAGGATACTGCAAAATCTCCAGTCCTTCACCACTCCAGGGGAAGGATACTGCAAAATCTCCATTCCTTCAACCCTCCAGGGGAAGGATACTGCAAAATCTCCATTCCTTCACCACTAAAGGGGAAGGATACTGCAAAATCTCCATTCCTTCACCACTAAAGGGGAAGGATACTGCAAAATCTCCATTCCTTCACCACTAAAGGGGAAGGATACTGCAAAATCTCCATTCCTTCACCACTAAAGGGGAAGGATACTGCAAAATCTCCATTCCTTCACCACTCCAGGGGAAGGATACTGAAAAATCTCCATTCCTTCACCACTCCAGGGGAAGGATACTGCAAAATCTCCATTCCTTTACCACTAAAGGGGAAGGATACTGCAAAATCTCCATTCCTTCACCACTCCAGGGGAAGGATACTGAAAAATCCCCATCCCCTCCTCACTCCAGGGGAAGGATACTGCAAAATCCTTATTCTCTCCCCACTCCAGGGGAAGGATACTGCAAAATCTCCATTCCTCCCCACTCCTGGGGAAGGATACTGCAAAATCCCCATTCCCTCCCCACTTCTGGGGAAGGATACTTCAAAATCCCCATTCCCTCTCCACTCCAGGGGAAGGATCCTGCAAAATCCCCATTCCCTCCCCACTCCAGGGGAAGGATACTGAAAAATCTCCATTCCTTCACCACTCCAGGGGAAGGATACTGAAAAATCTCCATTCCTTCACCACTAAAGGGGAAGGATACTGAAAAATCTCCATTCCTTCACCACTAAAGGGGAAGGATACTGCAAAATCTCCATTCCTTCACCACTAAAGGGGAAGGATACTGCAAAATCTCCATTCCTTCACCACTCCAGGGGAAGGATACTGCAAAATCTCCATTCCTTCACCACTCCAGGGGAAGGATACTGCAAAATCTCCATTCCTTTACCACTAAAGGGGAAGGATACTGCAAAATCTCCATTCCTTCACCACTCCAGGGGAAGGATACTGAAAAATCTCCATTCCTTCACCACTAAAGGGGAAGGATACTGAAAAATCTCCATTCCTTCACCACTCCAGGGGAAGGATACTGCAAAATCTCCATTCCTTTACCACTAAAGGGGAAGGATACTGCAAAATCTCCATTCCTTCACCACTCCAGGGGAAGGATACTGAAAAATCTCCATTCCTTCACCACTCCAGGGGAAGGATACTGAAAAATCTCCATTCCTTCACCACTAAAGGGGAAGGATACTGAAAAATCTCCATTCCTTCACCACTAAAGGGGAAGGATACTGAAAAATCTCCATTCCTTCACCACTCCAGGGGAAGGATACTGCAAAATCTCCATTCCTTCACCACTAAAGGGGAAGGATACTGCAAAATCTCCATTCCTTCACCACTAAAGGGGAAGGATACTGCAAAATCTCCATTCCTTCACCACTAAAGGGGAAGGATACTGCAAAATCTCCATTCCTTCACCACTAAAGGGGAAGGATACTGAAAAATCTCCATTCCTTCACCACTCCAGGGGAAGGATACTGCAAAATCTCCATTCCTTCACCACTAAAGGGGAAGGATACTGCAAAATCTCCATTCCTTCACCACTAAAGGGGAAGGATACTGCAAAATCTCCATTCCTTCACCACTAAAGGGGAAGGATACTGCAAAATCCCCATCCCCTCCTCACTCCAGGGGAAGGATACTGCAAAATCCTTATTCTCTCCCCACTCCAGGGGAAGGATACTGCAAAATCTCCATTCCTCCCCACTCCTGGGGAAGGATACTGCAAAATCCCCATTCCCTCCCCACTTCTGGGGAAGGATACTTCAAAATCCCCATTCCCTCTCCACTCCAGGGGAAGGATCCTGCAAAATCCCCATTCCCTCCCCACTCCAGGGGAAGGATACTGCAAAATCTCCATTCCTTCACCACTCAAGGGGAAGGATACTGAAAAATCTCCATTCCTTCACCACTCCAGGGGAAGGATATTGCAAAATCTCAATTCCCACCCCTCTATGGGGCCAGCCAGATTTTCCAGTTCTCCAAGCTACTCAAAATTTACGCTACAGTTCTCCAAAACCTGTCAGAACCTGCTGAATTTCACCACTGATCTAGGGGCCCATCTGCAAATCTAGTTTTTTTTTTTCATCAGATCCATTCTTGGCACTATTCATATCTCTGCAATGAGATCTATATGGAGTTTGTCTTGAAGACTAACCAGAAGCAACAGTTGGTTTGCAATGCAGCAGTACAAGCAGTAATGGACCTCAGTATGTCTATGTAAGAACTTTACTTTGGAGCTGAACTAGTTGCTCATTATCTAAGAAGATCCTCAGTCATCCAGGTCATGGTTGTCCCAAAGGTGCTTTTTTCAAGAGGCAATTGTGGACTTTCTGTTTTTTCTTTGAAGGCCTTTCGCTGCTCATCCAAGAAGCTTCTTGAGCTCTGACTGGATGATGGGGAATGAAAGGGCTTATATTCATTTCAGACAGCTGGTCATTTGCATCCTTTTATAGAGTCTTTGAGACCAATTAGAAGTTTATCTGTGTCATCAGGTGGAAGGTAGAACAAGAAGCAAAGGATGAAAACTAAAGGAGAGAAACAACTTAAAACTAAGGAGAAATTTCTTGACAGTTAGAACAATTAATCAGTGGAACAACTTGCCTCCAGAACTTGTGAATACTCCAACACTGGATGTTTTAAAGAAAAGATTGGATAACCATCTGTCTGAAGTGGTGTAGTGCCTAAGCAAGGGGTTGGGCTATAAGACCTCCAAGGTCCCTTCCAACCAGTGGTGGGATTCAGCCAGTTTGCACCTATTTGAGAGAACCAGTTGTTAACTTTCTAAGCAGTTCGGAGAACCGGTTGTTGGAAGAAATCTCCTTTTGTTTTTCTCCACTTTACAAGGCTAATCCTGGAAGGAAGGAAGGAAGGAAGGAAGGAAGGAAGGAAGGAAGGAAGGAAGGAAGGAAGGAAGGAGACATTCTGGTGTTGTTTTTAGGCTCATCTTTATTCCCCTGCTTATAGAAACTGCCTCTCGCTTTTCCCTTATTGCATTGTAACAGCTAAGGCAAAGCACCCATCAATGTGAGTGACGTTGAGTTGGCCATGCTCACTGTTACATGATCACCGAACCACACCTACCCAGCTGGTCATTAGGGCAGAGACCCAGTTGTTAAATTATTTGAATCCCATCACTGCTTCCAACTCTGTTATTCTATATAGCAGGGTCATTACAAAGGGACCACTACTCAGAGTCACCAGTAGTCGTTGCACTACACAGAAAAAACTCCAAGTGGCCTCAATGACTCTCTAAAAGGATGCAAATGACCAGCTCTCTAAAAGGAGTGTAAATCCTTCCATTCCTCACCACCCAGTTAGAGCTGGATGAGCAGCAAAATATCTTCAAAGAAAAATCAGGAAGTCCAATTGCCTCTTGAAAAAGCACCTTTGGAATAGTTGCTCATTGGTCTATAGTAGCTTCAAGGGCCTGGTTATGACTCACAGAGTGCCAACATGTCTTACAAACTGGTTCATTGAAGGAACAGTTATCAGTCGTAACATTTCCCTGGATGATTCAATTTTGCAGTGTTACCATGCTTCAGATTCCTTTGATTAAACAATGTTATTGATGGACAATCTCAAAGCAACTGGAGCATCCCTTGAACACCATTGGCATTGACAAATTTCCAATGAATCTATTGTGAAGGGTGGCTTTACTTGGAGCAGTGTCAGGGTTCCAAGTAATGCATCGATAACAAACTGAACTCTGAGGCAAATAGGTTCCTCAAAGAACTGGTTTATTGGGCATATCATATTGGCATAAGCTGATGAAAACCAACTCTGAATATTCCTGTGGTTTTCACCTAATTAAATGCAAAAGTTTCTCCCTTTCCCCAAACAATCAGTCACATACTCCAATCAAGGTCCTGTCCAGTTGTCATGAGACATCACTCCTCCTCCATCCGGCCACCTGGGAGAATGTCCTTGGTTCCCAAAAGAAAGTATTTTGCTTTTACTACAAACCGCCACTATTTCTATTCTCCTCTTCCTATCCCTCAGCTCCAGTGTGGCAACACTGAAGCTTCGAAAGCCTCAAAATGACCTCAGTGTGGTCAGCTTCAGGGTTGACACAGGGTAGACAACAATGTTGTCGGTAGACAATCACAAAACAACTGGAGCATCACTTGAACACTATAAGCATTCGCAAAATTCTGCATGAATCAAGGCAGCTTTACTTGTTAATCTGGTTCTATTTTACATCCTGTGACAACACCATCAATGAACAACATCTGCCTATCCCTACTCCTTGGGAAGGACTCGACATGGGAATAAAAATGCCAAAACCAGTCTAAACATCTGGCTGACCGTGTGTCCAACCATGTCAGCATTTCTCTGGTGTGATTGACTGGGTCTTTGTTTCTCATCTACAGTTCAAGATACAGTATTTCAGATCATTTTAGCAGAGAATTGACTTTTCTTCCCCTTTATTTTTTTTTCACACAGAGAGAAAAATAGTTGGCTATAAAGTGGAAAATATGACAAATTTCCTAATTTTTTGTAAAAGGACCAATCAATACTGCAGAAAGGTCAAGAAGGCAGCACCATACTTCTTTCAGACTGGGAAGTCTTATCAAATTACAATTGTAAGTGGGAATCATGTTTTTTTTTGAATAGGACAGACGAGAATCCACTGCTTTGTGTTAGATTTTGCTGATAGACTCAATAAAAATATGGATTATGGATTTTGTGGTACCCTAGCAGCATCCTATTCTGTAATGCGCCTGGAAAGGAATGTGGATATGAGGAATTTTTGATGGTGACAAGAAACCTAATATAGATCCAGACATCTATTATGGTCCCTTGAGTGGTGTGGTGGTCTAGAGGTGGAGATCTCACCTCACAAACAGAAGGCTGTGAGTTCAATCCTAGGTAGAGGCAGATATTTCTCTCTCTGGGCCCAATGAGCTTATATATGCTGAACAAAACTCTGCATTGGTGACAGGCATCTGGCCATTAAAACACTCCATTCAGTTGTCTAGACTCCACCTCACAAGGGATTATGGGGTTATTAAATGATGATGATGATCTATCATGGGCCTTTGATAGTCTTAATGAGGTAAAAGTTTAGTATTGTCAGAAAGTTTTCACAGTTTACGTCTAGGTGTATCTCATTCTAGATAAGACTCCTCATATTCACTTTATGTGGAGGCACTTTATAGCAAAAAGTAAAGACATGTCCAGACATATCCAAATCTAGGGACCAGTGTTTATCTCTGTTTCCTAGTAAGGGGAGCCAGTGTTGTCTGAAGATGCTTTCCTGGTCACGTAGCCACCATAAATATACACCGAAGGGCACAGAATGCTGTTACCTTCCCACCAAAGTGATACCTATTTATCTACTTGCATTTACATCAGAGGTGGGTTCCTACCAGTTCGCACCTATTCGGTAGAACCGGTTCGTCAAATCTACCGAACCGGTTAGAAGAGGTTCCACCAGTGGACCCGGAAAGCAGGCCACACCTACAGAAGAGCTTCCAAATTTTTTTTGAAACCCACCACTGGTCCTTAGAGATGATTATTCTACACTATCATGCTCCTATTTATAAAACTCAGTGCCTCTGTGAAAGGTAAGGATGACTACTGTGTTTGTGGTGCAATCAGAACATGGCGTGTGTTGAAGTTGTTTTAACGCAAACCAAAGATGCCTTTTAAAAAACAAGTTTACATCCTATTCTTATGCATGCCAGTGCTGTGTATGAGGTAATTTAAGGTGGTTCTGACAAGTGTCGTCGGCATCTTCATATCCAGTCACATGGGCGGCAAGCCACTCCCATCCAGTCACATGGGCAGCAAGCCACTCCCACAAAGGAGGCCACACCCACAGAGTAGGTTCGAACTATTTTTGAAACCCACCACAGATTTGCATGCTTTCAAACTGCTATTTTGGAAGGGGCTGGTAGAAGGACAAGGTGGTACTTGGGCCTTGCACTGCCAACCTTCCAGTTGACAAGCCCAGCATCTTAACTGCGAGGCCACCTCACCCCTTCTGAGTAACCCCAGAAGGCTTAGTACTGTCAGAATGACGAATGCCATACCTTTGAGTTTCCTTGCTGTGTGATGAAGAAGATCATGTAAATCTGGCTTTAACAGAATCAGACTGACAATTCAGCCAGAGAGAGTCGGTTCAGTTGGGTTTTGCACTGCGGGAGTATTCCCTAATTTTCACACTTTGCAAGACCAAGCTGGTGCTGAAGGAAGAAGGAAAAGATAAGTAGGTCTTCTTTTTTTTCAAAGCAAGTTCCAGACTTCTCATTGAAATCGGAATGCACAAACAGCTTGCTGTAATCGATCTGCAATTCAGGAACAGATAATGCTCTTTCCTCTTGTGATTAAATAGTTCTTTAAATTATCCTGGAAAAACAATGGATGTGGCTTTGAAAAAGACAAGAAACAAGTCCATTTAAGAATGGAGTGACACTTTTAGGTATTCTGGAAAGAAAAAATTACATGCAGCAATAATAGAATAGAATAGAATGGAATGGAATGGAATGGAATGGGAAAAGGAAAAGGAAAAGGAAAAGGAAAAGGAAAAGGAAAAGGAATAGGAATAGGAATAGGAATAGGAATAGGAATAGGAATAAGTATAGAACAGAAGGGAATAGAAGCGTGGAGAATAGAATAGAATAGAATGGAATGGAATGGAATGGAATAGGAACAGGAACAGGAACAGGAACAGGAACAGGAACAGGAACAGGAACAGGAACAGGAATAAGTATAGAACAGAAGAGAAAGAACAGAACAGAATAGAATAGAATAGAACAGAATAGAATAACAGATTTGGAAGGGACCTTGGAGGTCTTGTTGTCCAACCCCCTGCTCAGGCAGGAAACCATGTAACATTTAAGACAAATGGTTGCTCAATCTCTTCTTAAAAACTTCCAGTGTTGGAGCATTCACAACTTCTGGAGGCAAGTTGTTCCACTGGTTAATTGTTCTATTTGTCGGGAAATTTCTCCTTAGTTCTAGTTTGCTTCTCTCCTTGATTAGTTTCCACCCATTGCGTCTTGTTCTACCCTCAGGTGCTTTGGAGAATAGTTTGACTCCCTCTTCTTTGTGGCAACCCCTGAGACATTGGAAGACTGCTATCATGTCTCCTGTAGTCCTTCTTTTCTTTAAACTAAACCTACCCAGTTCCTGCAACCGTTCCTCATATGTTTTAGTCTCCAGTCCCCTAATCATCTTTGTTGCTCTTCTCTGAACTCTTTCTAGAGTCTCCACATCTTTTCTACATCGTGGCGGCCAAAACTGAACGCAGGATTCCAAGGGTGGCCTTTCCAAGGCCTTGTAAAGTGGTATTAACATGATCTTGATTCTATCCCTCTGTTGGATTTTTTGGCAGCTGCCTCCCATGGCTTGCTCATATTTAAGTGATTGTCCCCTAAGACTCCAAGATCCCTCTCACAGTTACTACTATTGAGCGAGGTGCCACTTCTAGATGCAGTTTGTTATTTTATTTAATTTAACTTTGATAGGGTGAAAGCCTTGTGAGGCTCATTAAAAAATGATTTTTCCTGAGGCCCATCATCTATTTTGGACCAGGCTACCTTTTGTTCACACAAGTGCTTTGAATCTTAATCCCCTTTTCCCTCTAACCTAGCAAACATCTTGCTGTTGTGTTTGCCTTAATAAACTCTCAGTACTTCTTGAAAGAGAAATTTCTGGTGCCAGCTTGCATCATGGGGGTTGCAATTTAGTGAGATATAATTCAGTAAGAAGCCTCAGTATGAATTGACCACTAGCCAAAAGATTTAAACGGGCTGTATTGATTGTCTCTGTTTTCAACCAGTAGAAAGAGGATTTTTCCCCCTACTTTCATCCTAGTTTCTACAGTATACCCCTTACTGAGATGGGAAAGATAAGAAATTGGTCCAGCAAATATCACCTTAAAGCAATAACCTCAATCACTTGGACTGTCTTGGGGGCTGAGAATGGTCTAGCAATGAGAGGATGAGATTTTTTACATGCTTAGGACAGCAAGTTTGGCAAAGTTGTTAAGGCATCATACCAGAAACTGGGCGACCATAGGTTTGAGTTCTGCCATATACATAGCAATAGCAATAGCAGTAGACTTATATACCGCTTCATAGGACTTTCAGGCCTCTCTAAGCGGTTTACAGAGAATCAGCATATTGCCCCCAACAATCTGGGTCCTCATTTTACCCACCTCGGAAGGATGGAAGGCTGAGTCAACCCTGAGCCGGTGAGATTTGAACCGCTGAACTGCTGATCTAGCAGTAGCCTGCAGTGCTGCATTTAACCACTGCGCCACCTCGGCTCCTATACATGAGTCCTCAGTCCTAGGAAGAAAAGATGAATGACTTCTGGAATCTTGCAGGGGCTTGGTAGGAATGAGAACAGAGAGGAGGGAGAAGGGAGAGGGAGGAGGAGGAGGAGGAGGAGGAGGAGGAGGAGGAGAACAACAACAACAAGAACAAGAAGAAAAAGAACAAGAATAAGAAGAACAACAAGAGGAGGAGGAGGAGGAGAAAGAGAACTAGAGCAAGAAGAGGAGGAGGAGGAGGAGGAAGAGGAGGAGGAGGAGGAGCAAAAGAACAAGAACAACAAGAACAACAACAAGAAGAAGAACAAGAGGAGGAGGAGGAGAAAGAGAACAAGAACAAGAAGAGGAGGAGGGGGAGGACGAGAAGGCGAACAACAAGAAGAACAACAAGAACAACAACAACAACAAGAAGAAGAAGAACAAAAAGAACAAGAACAAGAACAAGAAGTACAACAAGAGGAGGAGGAGGAGAAAGAGAACAAGAGCAAGAAGAAGAATAGGAGGAGGAGAAGAATAACAACAAGAAGAAGAATCCCATCCGCCGGCCAGTGTCGACTGGCGACTACCCGGAGGAGAGCCTTCTCTGTGGCTGCTCCGACCCTCTGGAACGAACTCCCCGTGGAGATTGGAACCCTCACCACCCTCCAGGCCTTCCGCAAAGCCCTTAAAACCTGGCTGTTCTGACAGGCCTGGGGCTAAAGAGCTTTTGCCCCCGTCTCCAATGGTATGACTGTTGTGTGTTTTAAATTATATATTGTTATGTTGTTGTTTTTAAAATCTTTTGTCTGTATCCCCCTCCCCGGTTCGAGTTGTGAGCCGCCCTGAGTCCCCTTCGGGGGAAAAGGGCGGCATATAAATTTAATAAACTGAACTGAACTGAATTGAAGAACAAGGGGAGAAGGAGGAGGAGAAGAACGAGAATGAGAACAAGAAGAGGAGGAGGAGGAGAATACAGAAGATTCAAGACTGTATCCTAGCCTTGTTCAATTATGCAGACACACTGCTAAATACATTCCTTTGTGAATATTTATGTGTAACAAGATTTTATAGATATTCTCAACCTTGCCTTGGTAAACTTACTAATCCAAACACTAAAACACTAAAAATGTGAAGTAAATTCATACATTTTCTTGAAAGAACATAGAGCAGGCTGTCTGTTTCTCTTTCTAGGACATGAAAAACACATTTGTATTATTTTCATTCATTCCTTGCCTCCAGAAAAGGCAGCTAACAAATACAATCATGAAATCATAATAATTGGGTTGCTCCCCAATTTGATTTCATGTATGAGGTTGCGCAAATGCTGTCTTCCGGTGAATTGACTTTTCCTGGATTTATAATTTTCATTAAAAACAAAACAACAACCAACAAACATAAACAAGAATGTGTCAGGGGTTCAAAATTACCACCCCCAATGAAAGAAGACTCCAAGGCTTGAGGTTCCTCAAAGTTCCATTTTATTAGAGATGTCATCTTGGCACATTTGGGGAAACCCAAATTTGGAAACTTCCAGGTTTTTCCCACCCAATTTAAAGGTCAAGTCCCTGCCCAGCACCCACATGTCCATCACCTGGCCCAATCAGGCACCATCCCAACTGGAGATGCCTCCCAGACACACCTATTTAACTTATATGCAGAGCACACCATGAGAAAGGCGGGACTGGATGAATCAAAAGTTGGAATTAAGACTGCCAGGAGAAATTTATTTTATTTATTTATTTATTAGACTTATATACCGCTTCATAGGGCTTTCAGCCCTCTCTAAGCGGTTTACAATTTTTTTTTTTAGCAAATTGAGTCAGCAACTTGCCCCCACAGTCCGGGTCCTCATTTCACCCACCTCGGAAGGATGGAAGGCTGAGTCGACCTTGAGCCGGTGAGATTAGAACGGCTAAACTGCAGATCACAGTCAGCTAAAGTGGCCTGCAGTACTGCACCCTAACCACTGCGCCACCTCGGCTCTTCTATATCAACAACCTCACATAAACAGATGATACCACTCTAATGGCAGAAAGTGAAGAGGAACTAAAGAGCCTCTGGATGCAGGTGAGGAAAGAGGGTGCAAAAGTTGGCTTGAAACTCAACATTAAGAAAACTAAGATCATGGCATCCAACCGTCTCAATGCCTGGCAAATAGATGGGGAAAAAATGGAGGTAGTGACAAATTTTATTTTCCTGGGCTCCAAGATCACCACAGATGGGGACGGCAGCCAAGAAATTAAAAGAGGCTTGCTCCTGGGGATGGAAGCGATGGCAAATCTAGGCAGCATATGGAAAAGCAGAGACATCACCCTGCCAACAAAAGTGCTCATAGTCAAGGCTATGGTTTTCCCAGTTGCAATGGATGGCTGTGAAAGTTGGACCATAAGGAAGGCTGAGAACCAAAGAATGGAGGCCTTTGAACTCCAGTGCCGGAGAAGACTCCTGCTTTGAGTCCCTTGGACTGTAAGGCCATCCAACCGGTCAGTCCTGGAGGAGATCAACCCTGACTGCTCTTTAGAAGGCCAGATCCTGAAGGTGAAACCCAAATACTTTGGCCACCTAAGGAGAATGAAGGACTCTCTTGAGAAGAACCTCATGCTGGGAAAGATTGAGGGCAAAAGAAGAAGGAGACGGCAGAGAATGAGGTGGCTGGATGGAGGCACTGAAGCAGCAGGCATGAGCTTAAATGCATTCCAGAGGATGGTAGAGGACAGGAAGGCCTGGAGGAACATTGTCCATGGGGTGGCGATGGGTTGGAAACCACTTTGCAACTAAGAACAACAACAACAAAAGGACTGACAGAATGACTCACGTAGAAAAACAAGAAGCAAATGGTTCAGAAATTGACTGGATTTCATCTGAAGACAAGAGGGATTTAATGTATGGGAGTTCAATATAACCTACTGTTATATTGTTCAGCAAACAACAGCCAAAAGATTTGGCCAAATTAATAACTGTGTGCATTGGGTATAAAAGTTATACATTTATTTATTTGTTTATTTTCTTAATGAAAAGCCAACCACCCTTGTGAAATCTACCTCCAAATGTTTCTCAGATCCGCACCACAAACAAATGCCTTTTGTGGTGTATTTTAATTATATTGTATTGGAAAGCCAACAAAAGATTAATCTCACAAGGCCAAGTATGGATGAAGGAGGGAGGGAAGAAGGAAGCAAGGCAGGAAGAAAAAAGCTCCAGTCCACATCATGATTGCTTTCATCTGTTTCTATCAAGGAATAAAGGACTAAAGGAATAAAGGTTCTCTTGAGAGAATCTCCTTCTCTTAGATCCCACATCGTACGTTAGCAGAATGCAGAAATTGTAGGCTATTTCAACATCTTGTTTCCTGAGAGAATGCTTAAATTCCCCCAAGATTTAGTATCTCAGGAGCTTTCAACCACTTATTTGTGGGTTCTTTTATGCCAAGTGGGCTGTGGGGGGCGGGGAGAGAATGCCGAATTAACTCCCCGTTTCACATAGCAAAAGCTATGGGGAATGTTGCCAATTCTTGTTTTATCATGTAGACGCTAAAAGATTGCCTAGCTGTTATATTTTCACCCTAAGCTATGAATCCAGGTGATATTTGCACATAATCCTATTTACAGGTCACTGTTTTCAAGTGGAGGGATTCTCAAACTCAAAAGATGACCTTGGCTTTCTAGAATTTTTTTTGTTATGGCTACATATCATCTACCTCCGTACAATCCCCACTCCCATTTTCCCACAATAGAAAAGGCATAGTAGAATAATAGAAAGTGTGGCAGGCCAAAGATCCCCCCCAAAAAAGATGACACTAATGCTTAATTCATGTTTTGGCTTAATTCAATATGCATCTGTTTAACAACAACAAAAAAGCCCCTATGTATACAAGACAATACAAGAGCTATTTTGAATCTAGTATCCAGTTATTAATGCTACCAGGGTGTTTCCATGAAATTCTACTCAGTGACACAGAATATAGAATAACAGAGTTGGAAGGGACCTTGGAGGTCTTCTTGTCTAACCCCCTGCTTGGGCAGGAAACCCTACACCACAAATGGTTATTCAACATCTTCTTAAAAACTTCCAGTGTTGGAAGTTTAGATCATGTTTAGATCAAGTTTCATGGAGGTTCACCTTTGGAATGTAGCCAGTAAGGTTAGTTTGTTCCATCCTGAATTAATGTAATGCTTAACTCATGGGTTGGCTTAATTCAACCCATATGTCAGCACGTCTTCATTGAGTAATTAGGAAAGAAAACCACGAGACTCCATTGATAGAAATCAAGTGTACTTTTACTAATTATAAATGATCAGAAGTGTAGCAAAGCGAAGACTGATTATTTAGGCGCGAAAGCGAGTGATGGTTTGGTTATGGTTTAATTTATTTGTATGCCGCCCTTTTCCCTGAAGGGACTCAGGGCAGCTCACAACTCAAAAAGGGAGGGGAAATACAAACAGAGTTACAAAAACATAGAAACCATACATAGTTAAAAGCACAACAATCATACCATTCGAAGTGGGGCTGCAAGTCTTTAGCCCCAGGCCTGTCGGAACAGCCAGGTTTTAAGGGCTATGCGGAAGGTCTGGAGGGTGGTGAGGGTACGAATCTCCACGGGGAGTTCGTTCCAGAGGGTCGGAGCAGCCACAGAGAAGGCTCTCCTCCGAGTGATATATAAAATAACCCATTCCCCACCCCTTGGCATCCCAGTTGCAGTCCAATCATAATTCTCCCAAGTGTCAGGTGTGAGATAACTTCGAAAGGCATCACCAAGATGGAATGTCGGTGCCGTTGGCCTTGGCGGGAACCTCCTCCGCATGCGCAGTCCAACAGGCAGCAGAACTCCAGAAGCTTCCTCCAGCACAATTAGTGAACGTCTCCCAAATACCATGCCCCCCCTCCCCGTTTCAATGGCAGCCGAAGCAGCAGCAAAGCAGAGGCTGACACCGTATCTCTTTAACAAAAAAACGCAGTCCATGACTAGATCTATTTATACAAGAACTATTTTTTTTAAAAAAATATTTTTATTAGTAAAATAAAAATATACAACAACCAAAAACTGGTAAAAAACAGTACAACATTCACTGTTTCGCTTTACATTTGACTGCGTTTCAAGACGTTCCCATAATATCAAAATCCTTATAGACATCAGAGGTTAGATATCTTCTCCCCTCCCTCCTTCTTTCCTTCCCCTGTTTCTTCTTTCCCACTCCCCTTCCTTCCCTCCCTCCTTCTCTCCTTCCCTCCTTCCTTCCCTCCTTTCTTTTCCTATCCTACCTTTCCTTCCCTCTCTCTTTCCTCTCTTCTTCCCCCCTCCTTCTCTCATATCTTCCCTCCCTCTCTCCCTCCTTCCCTCCTTCCTTCTCTTCTCTTAAGTTCCCTCCTTTCTTCCCTCCTTCCCTCCTTCCTATCTACTCTCCTTCTCTCCTTCCTTCCCTCCCTCTTGCCCTCCTTGCTTCCCTGCCTTCTTTCCTCTCTCCTTCCTATCCCACTTTCTTCTCTTTCTTCTCACCCTATACAAGAACTATTTTGAATCTAGTATCTAGCCATTAGCGCTACCAGGGTGGGTGTCTCCATGAAATCCTACTCGGTGACATGATGCCATCTGCAGAACTCAAGCACAGTTGGCAATGCTGTGCACGGTGGTGATGATAACTCATAACTCAGGTGGCCTAGTTCCTAGGCACGAGGGATCTTGAAGCAGTGTGACAGCAAGTGCCAGCTGCCAAAGTGTTATAACGACAATGTCATCCCGATTAAACAGAGGTGGCTTTCGACGCCAAGCAGTTCTCATTCTGTCACACACACACACACATACCAAAAAAAAACCCCTTTGCCTGCCTGTCGTTCAGAGGCGCTGGAAGGGCGGGGGGGAACCACAATATGGAAACAAGGCTGAAATAATTCGAAGCCATCTCAGGTTGGAACAACAGCAGCAGGCTTGATGTGGGAACAAATGGATCCAAAAAAGGGCTTAGGAGTTTGGTGCCAATTTCCCTCCCCGCTCCTAAAATATAATCACATGAACATATTGAATTCCAAATTCACGGGGAGTCCAATTTAAAAATCACCAGAGGAGAAGACTGGTGCACTGATGACAATTTTAAAATGTATATATTCATTCATTCTCTCTCTCTCTCTCTCTCTCTCTCTCTCTCTCTCTCTCTCTCTCTCTCTCTCTCTCTCTCTCTCTCTCTCTCTCTCTCTCTCTCTCTCTCTCTCTCTCTCTCTCTCTCTCTCTCTCTCTCAGTTATTTCACATTTTTTTTTCTGTATTTTGTCTTTCACTCTCCTTCCCTTACTATTGTAAGCCGCCCTGAGTCCCCTCAGGGAAAAGGGCGGCCTATAAATGCTAAATAAAATCTAAAAAAAAATCTCTCTCTCTCTCCCTCTCCCTCTCCCCCTCCCCCTCTCCCTCTCCCTCTCCCTCTCTCCCTCTCTCCCTCGCTCTCTCGCTCTCTCTCCCTCCCTCCCTCCCTCCCTTCCTTCCTTCCTCTCACACACTATGTGTGTGTGTAAATATGTAGGTAGGTATGTAAAATAGTGTGAATTAATTTATAAACTACTGGTTGCAATTACTAGTATGGTAGTGTCACGCTAAAGGATTTAAGAGGTTCTGAAGTTATTCTCAAGTAATGTTTCTCAAGTAATTTATTATTTTGGTACTTAGCTGATTAATCAGAATAGTAGCAAAACTGTAGGAAAGGAAAGGAAAAGAAGAGGGAAAGAAAAGGAAAGAAAGAAAGGAAGAGGGAAAGGAAAGGAAAGAAAGGAAAGGAGAAAGGAGAGGAGCAGAGAGGGAAGGGAAGTGAAAAGGGAAGAGAAGGGAAGAGGAAAAGAGAGGAGAGAAGAGGGGTGGGGAAGGGAAGGGAAGGAATAAAAATGAAAAGGAGAGGAAAGAGGAAATGAGAGGAGAGAAGAGGGGAGGGGAAGGGAATGGAAGAGGAGAGGGGAGGGGAGGGAAGTGAAAAGGAAAGGAAAGGAAAAGGAAGAGCAAAAACTTTCCCCCCAATTCTTTAGGATAGAATTTTCCATCTTGACTAGAAATTATTTTTTAGAGTTCCAAAAGGAAATGCTGTTAACATAATGAAACTGTTCTGAGCTCTTTTAACATGCTTCAGCTATTTCCCCTCACAAAACAAGGCATTTGAAGAAACTGCCTCCCCCCCCCCAACTGATGGCTAATGATGGATCAAACTTTGACAAAGTTTAGATGACACCCTAACTCCGTCATTATTATTATGTCTGTGCATACTGTACACCTTTGAGCCTCAGGGTTGACTCCTGGAGTAATCCTTGTAATTACTTCTCGTTGTAAATTGAGGACTATTTGTAAAGCAGGATTACTGTCTCCAAATTCCTAGGCGTTCAGGAGAACTTCTAGCTAAGTTTCTAGGCAGTTCGGAGAACCCCCAAAATTCCACTCCTGGCTGGCCATGCCCACCCTGCCCCACCCCTCCCAGGAGTCCCCACACAGCCTGTTTTGGATGCAGGTAAATGCAGGGCACGCGCAGAGGCTCGGGGAGGCTGGCAGTTCGCAGGGGTTTGGGAGAACTTCCAGCTAAGATTCTGTGCAGTTCAGAGAACCCCCAAATCCCACACCTGGCTGTCCCCACCCACCCCACCCCGTCCCTCCCAGGAGTCCCCAAGGGGCCCATTTTGGATGCAGGTAAGTGCAGGGCATGTGCAGAGGCTCTGGGAGGGTGAAAAATAGACCTACTGGAAGTTCAGGAAGGCTAGAAATGGGCCCTTTTCTGGTCACCAGAGGGTATCTAGAGTCTTGCGAGGCCATTTTCACCTTTCTGGAGGCTCAAGAAAAGCCTCCAGAGCCCGAGGAGGGCAAGTCCCCCACTGCCATGTTGCAGGAGGCTGACTATGTCACACCCACCATGGCCACGCCCACCCAGCAACTTGGCAGAGAACCCCTTGCTAAAATTTGTGAAGCCCACTGTTACGACTGGTGCCAGGCAAGAACTTAGCAATAGCAATAGCAGTTAGACTTATATACTGCTTCATAGGGCTTTCAGCCCTCTCTAAGCGGTTTACAGAGTCAGCATATTGCCCCCAACAACAATCTGGGTCCTCATTTTACCCACCTCGGAAGGATGGAAGGCTGAGTCAACCTTGAGCTGGTGAGATTTGAATAGCCAAACTGCAGAACTGCAGTCAGCTGAAGTAGCCTGCAGTGCTGCATTTAACCACTGCGCCACCTCGGCTCTAAACTTCCTGAATGGCAAGCTATTCCATTGGCTGATTGTCCCCCACCCCAATGGGAAATCTCTCCTTAGTTCTAAGTTGCTTCTCTCCTTGGTTCATTCCCAACCATACCCTTTTGGTTATGAGCACACAGAAATCCTTATTGTTCCGCCTACCGCTGTGTCCCCCATACTGTCACAAAAGTCTTTCTCCCCAAATGCAGAATCCTTGCAAGGCAGCTGCATTTGGGGAGAAAGACTTTTGTGACAGTATGGGGACACAGCGGTAGGCAGAACAATAAGGATTTCCATCTGACCAATTTTTACAGCCCTACCAAATCATCTTCCATATAACAGATCCCTCCAGGGCTGTCAACTCTATGACACACCTTTGGATCATCGGGGGAAAAAATAATATGATTCCCCAGATAGGGCCGAGAGGTTAATATCAGTCAGTTCCAAATTAGAAAATATGTTTATTTTTTCTTTTTCTTTTTCTTTTTTTAAAAATGCCTCCAACAACAATCCAAAATGGCTGCCGGGCCTTTTTAACATGCCAGTCACTCGACACGGAATCAAAATGGGGAAGCCGTAGTCCTTGTTTCAGCATTTCGTGTAGAATCAATGCCCAGGTGAGCCCTCCTGAAATATCACGGTTGTTTCTGAGCTAAAAACAAGAAGCAGTAAAGCATCATACTCATTAGGACCCAATTTACCATAGCAGCAGCCAAGTGCTTCTGTTGACTCCCAGTGGCAAACAGGAGGCAGGACTGGAGGCAGGACTGGGGGAATAAAGAAACTTAAATTAAATCCAGAGTACCATGCATACTTGGAATGTAATACTGACAGCTCTAATTACACACCTTTTTCCAACACGCTAAGTCATTAAGTCAAAGCCGGAGGGGCTAAGAACAGCAGGAGTGGAGCGCCAACAAATGTAAAGATCCCGCAGTGGCCCCCAAGCGTCTTGCTTTTATTTGCAATATGCTGCATGCTGCATTCTCCTCTTCACTCGAATCATGTCATAATTAAATGAAAGGAAGGCAGAAACCTTTTAAAACATACGTATCATGTGGTCGTGTTAAATGTTAAGAGAGAGATTGCTGTTGTGGCCCGCCAGTGGCCAGCGGAGCTGGGGCAGACACAGACAGTGAGGAAGTTGAGGAGGAACATGAGCCAGTCCTGGAGTCTGGGGACGGCTCTGATGAGGGCTCTGCGTCAGAGGCAGAGAGGGGGCCAGGGCTGTCCGACTGTTGTAGAAAAAACAGGACACGCAAGCCAGCTCTGCAGGGAAGGAATAGTTTATTTGCGCAGGTTCATAGCAAAGAATAATTGGCCTGAACATTGAAAGAAATTCAGGAACTTCCTTATATAGTTTATCACTTTCAGCTAAAGCCACCTGTTAGCTTTGGAAACACCCCTCAAGATTTGCCCTTGAGTTACAGGAAGCTACAGGAAGTATACATGGGTCAGCTAGCTCGTATTTTGAGGCACTGACAATATATGTCTACCAAACAGATTTACAGTCAAGCCAGCAGATAGATTAAAATAAATACTTTGCTTCAGCAGATTTCATGTGCAGACTTCCTTCTAACCCGTGTCAACCGCACCATGTTGTAAAAGCAGACTTTGCAATTTCTATATATGAACAGTTAGGGCTCAATATCATGAAACCCTAGTTTGGTTCAGGCTTGAGGCCTACCTTGGTTCAGCCTGCCACCTCACGACAGTTATCAGCTGCCTTCAGAGCCAGATATCAGTGGGGCAGAAGAACAGCTGGAGCCGATTCCCGATGTGTGCATGCACAGAGCTGCCAGGAGAAGGGAACAGCTAAGGAAGAAGGGCTGACTTGGGAGTAAAGCCACAGGTGGACAGTGAATGGCCCCTCCTATAGGGAATAAAGAGAGCTAAAGAGGAATGGAGTTTGCAGGAGATCATTAGTTCACTTCATTAGCATGAAGATCTGTTCCTGACTCCTTGCCAAGTAATTGCTGCTACTGCTTGGAGTTTGGAAGATATCGGCCTGACAGTTCTCCAAGCCTGATAAAGGTCTGTAGTTCTGAAATCTCTTGAAATACTGTTGGATTGAATTCCCTTTCATCTAAATTAAAGAGGTTTTATCGGGATGAGGAGTTGGCTTCATGCTCTTGGGAAGCCTCGGTCAGAACAGTTGCCCAGTCAGAGGAGCAAGTGGGATGCATCCAAAGGAGATGTCCTTGATGCTCTCCGAGCTTGGTAGTTTTCTTCTGGACATTTCATTTCCAAACATTCAACACCACTGATGAGGTTACCTAGTTTGCATCACGAAAGATCCACAAGCGAGCTCAGAGATCACCAAGGACTCCTCATTTCACCTCTTCAGCTACAAATATTCTCCTTTATTGGTACCCAAATAAGGCTTTGAGATCACTTTAAATAAAGTGTTGCAAATGAACGGATTATTAGAGCCGAGGTGGCGCACTGGTTAAATGCAGCACTGCAGGCTACTTCAGCTGACTGCAGTTCTGCAGTTCGGCTGTTCAAATCTCACCGGCTCAGGGTTGACTCAGCCTTCCATCCTTCCGAGGTGGGTAAAATGAGGACCCGGATTGTTGTTGGGGGTGATATGCTGACTCTGTAAACCGCTTAGAGAGGGCTGAAAGCCCTATGAAGCAGTATATAAGTCTAACTGCTATTGCTATTGCTATTGCAGTTCGGCTGTTCAAATCTCACTGGCTCAAGGTTGACTCAGCCTTCCATCCTTCTGAGGTGGGTAAAATGAGGACCCGGATTGTTGTTGGGGGCGATATGCTGACTCTGTAAACCGCTTAGAGAGGGCTGAAAGCCCTATGAAGCGGTATATAAGTCTAACTGCTATTGCTATTGCTATTATCTAAGGATCAGGGGTAGCTTCTGGAAGCCACTACTGCTGGTTTGCTTGTGGGTGTGCCGCGTACGGTGCAAAGCCCAAGAGAAGGTATAAAAACCACTCACTCTCAACTCCATGTGGTCAGCTGTCCTGAACCCCCCATGTGCTTCTGCTTCATCAATAAATGGGCCCCTGTTTCCAATCAGCCTCCAGCCTCCATGTTGTCTCCAGTGCCTTTCTCCCGAATTGAAACTGAACCAGATGGATATTTCTTCCAACAATTGAAAAAAAAAAGTGAAGACAAACAGAAAGAATTGCTGTCCACTTTTTCCCCCTAAAGGACTTTGGTCTAAGAACTCTGGACTGCTTAATTAATACTTATTTAAATTCTCAAGAGAAGAGCAATAGCAATAGCAATAGCAATAGCAGTAGACTTATATACCGCTTCATAGGCCTTTCAGGCCTCTCTAAGCGGTTTACAGAGAGTCAGCATATTGCCCCCAACAATCTGGGTCCTCATTTTACCCACCTCGGAAGGATGGAAGGCTGAGTCAACCCTGAGCCGGTGAGATTTGAACCGCTGACCTGCTGATCTAGCAGTAGCCTGCAGTGCTGCATTTAACCACTGTGCCACCTTGGCTCTTATTGCGAACGAACCAGCTGAGCGAATGAAATTTCTCCCTTTGTTTTCATTACTGAAAGTTATGGCCATGTTAGGATTGCATTTGTTCTGTCATGAAAACGTGCCTCTTTTTATTTTTTTAGTTCCTCAGTTCATTAGCCATGAAGTTCAGAGCTTTACACTGTCAATCATTTCCCCAAAATGCTCTTCTGAGAAACAGAAATAGAAAATGAGGAAGGAGGCATGAAACGGTGCCAAATATCTACTTTCTCATTTGTTCATTGTTAGCACCTTTGCTGTTCTATTCATGACAGGCAACAAAAAATCATCTCATTTGTTCTGTTTTTAAATTCTGTCTCAGGTACTTCAATTCCTCAATCTTCTTTTAAGAAAAAAAAAGAAAAAGAAAAAGTGTAATGAAAAGAATACCCTGAACAATCATCTCTCCAGAGGTCATAGGAGTATCTTTTCAGAAATGAAATTGCGACTCATTTTAGTGTGATAAAATCCCAAATAATAGTGGCCACTCATCTTAATTATTAATATTTTATTTCTTTGTTTATTGCTTTTAAATATTTTAACTCCACTGTCGGGAACAAATAATCAGGAAGAGAAGTTGAGTTCAATAGAATAGAATTCTTTATTGGTCAAGTGTGATCGGACAAACAAGGAATTTTTGTTTGGTTCATATGCTCTCAGTGTCCATAAAAAGAGAAGATACATTCTTCAAGAAATATTAAGGTGCAATACTTAATGATAGTCATAGGGTACAAATGAGCAATCAAATCATACTACAAAACAATCAATATAAATAGTAAGGATGCAAGCAACAGAGATACAGTCATACAGTCATAAGTGGGATGAGGTGGGTGATAGTAATAGTAATGCAGACTTAGTGAATAGTTTGACAGTGTTGAGCGAATTATTTGTTTCGAAGAGTAATGACATTCGGTTCCACCACAAATGCACGTACGACAAAAGCGCGTATGACTAAAGCGCGGTGACAAAACCGCGCCGTCAAAACCGCGGAGATGAATGAGCGCTGAAGCGCACCGACAACAGCGCGCTGACAGAAGCGCGCTGTAACATAACCCTAAACCTAACCCTAAACCTAACCCTAAACCTAACCCTAAACCTAACCCTAAACCTAACCCTAAACCTAGCCCTAAACCTAACCCTAAACTTAAATCGCGCTGTTGTCGGCGCGCTGTTGTTGGCGTGCTGTTGTCGGCGCACTTTTGACATCGCGGTTTTAGTGCCGCGGTTTTGTCGGCACGCTTTTGACGTTCACAGTTATGTCGTGCCACGATGACATTCAGGAAAAAAAACTATTCTTGTGTCTAGTTGTCTTGGTGTGCAGTGCTCTATAGTGTCGTTGTGAGGGTAGGAGTTGAAACAATTTATGTCCAGGATGTGAGGGGTGTGTAGATATTTTCACAGCCTTCTTTTTGACCAGTGCAGTGTACAGGTCCTTAATGGAAGCCAGGTTGGTAGCAATTGTTTTTTCTGCAGTTCTGATTGTCCTCTGAAGTCTGTGTCTGTCTTGTTGGGTTGCAGAACCAAACCAGAGAGTTATGGAGGTGCAGATGACAGACTCAATGATTCCACTGTAGAACTGAATCAGCAACTCCTTGGGCAGTTGGAGCTTCCTGAGTCGGCGCAGAAAGAACATTCTTCGTTGTGCTTTTTTGATGACGTTTTTGATGTTAGGCGTCCATTTTAAGTCTTGAGCTATGATAGAACCTAGAAACTTGAAGGTCTCTCACTGTTGATGTTGTGTTGTCTAGTATTGTAAGAGGTGGTAGTATGGGAGGGTTTCTCCTAAAATCCACCATTTCTACCTATCATATATCACTATATATGAGAAGTTGAGTTCAAAACACTCCAAGTTTATTTTATGCTACCCACACATAAGAATCTGGTCTGCTAAAGGCCAAGCTAAATTGGTGCTAGATAAGGAGTGATGGAATTTATGGAAAGCTGTACTTGGGTCTCTTGTGGCTGTGCAATGACTCCAAACTGATGACACATTTAACCCCTCCCTCCATAGGAGCCTACTCTTCTATATAGAGCCGAGGTGGCGCAGTGGTTAGAGTACAGTACTTCAGGCTACTTCAGCTGACTGCTAGTTCGGCAGTTCGGCTGTTCAAATCTCACTGGCGCAGGGTTAACTCAGCCTTCCATCATTCCGAGGTAGGTAAAATGAGGACCCGGATTGTTGGGGGCAATATACTGACTCTGTAAACCGCTCAGAGAGGGCTGAAAGCCCTATGAAGCGGTATATAAGTCTAACTGCTACTGCTATTGCTACATTCACCTCTCAAAAGCATATTTTCTTGACTTAAATTTCTTTTCTCTTTTGCTGCCTGGACATCTCCAAACCCTGAAGCTACTAAGTAGGTAGCAAAATGTATAAATTTGAAAATTAATTCAAGGACCCTCGCAGAACACTAAATAAACCAAAAGGCTTACTTTTTGGGGCGATGTCCTTTTGCAGCTATATAAATACTTCCCCTGGTTCTTAACTGACAAGCATTTACATAACAGATGCCTGTTGTCCCTGAAAGAGAAGATGGAAACAGAAGTCTGGACAATTTACTTTGACAAGTAATTGATGGATATGGTTTAAATGCTTCTTGTCTGGGAGATATATGTGAGTCACAAGAATCAAGAGGAACAGCAGCGCCATTCAATATTTGACATTAAAAAATAATGCTTCTCCCTGTCCAGAGCATAAAAATATCAGATTGACTCCAGAAGATTGCCATTGGCATTCCTGACTAATAAAGCCCCAGCTGACAAAATCTGCTTCATAATTTAGGCCATACAGAATGTGGACAAATAAACAGAGCAATGAAACTGGACCAGGATGGAGATCATAATGGATTTGGCAAACAAATGGAACTTGGGATCAATTTGTTGGCATCTCTAGACCAATGATTCAGTGGCTCAGTGGCTAAGGCACTGAGCTTGTCGATCAGAAAGGTCGGCAGTTCGGCGGTTCGAATCCCTAGTGCCACGTAATGGAGTGAGCTCCTGTTACTTGTCCCAGCTTCTGCCAACCTAGCAAGAATGTAAAAAATGCAAGTGGAAAAATGGGAACCACCTTTGGTGGGAAGGTAACAGTGTTCTGGGCATTTAGTCATGCCGGCCACATGACCATGGAAACGTTTTTGAACAGCGCTGTCTTTTCAGCTTTGAAACGGAGATGAGCACCGCCCCCTAGAGTCGAGAATGACTAGCACATACTGGCGAAGGGAAACATTTATCTTTACCTAGACCAATGACAACCTTGCTGATAAATCATTTCATGCGAGGGTTAAAAACCAGATTGGATCACAAAATGTCTTTTTTTCATCTTGGAAAGGTTGAACACGTTGGTCTGCGTGGATATGAGTTGTTTGTGTTTGCACTGACACGTTCCTTTTGATTTGCTAAGTGCGCTTTCCTGCTTCTTAAAATTTGAAGATGAGTAGAATGACATTTAGCAGGGAGAAATGTAAAATTATGCATCTAGGTGAGAAAACTAAAAGGATTTTTTTTTTCTTTCAGAATGGGGGAATCAGGTCTAGGAATGTGTGAGAAGGACTTGGGTGGAGTAGTGGATCAGAAGTTTAACAGGTCTTAATATTGAAAT
This sequence comes from Thamnophis sirtalis, assembly GCF_051295495.1. Taxonomy (NCBI): domain Eukaryota; kingdom Metazoa; phylum Chordata; class Lepidosauria; order Squamata; family Natricidae; genus Thamnophis; species Thamnophis sirtalis. The sequence continues at coordinate 3,932,242 of NW_028261392.1, forward strand.
GGCTCAGTGGCTCAGCTTGTTGATCAGAAAAGTCGGCAGTTCAGTGGTTTGAATCCCTAACACCATGTAAAGGAGTGAGCTCCTGTTACTTGTCCCAGCTACTGCCCACCTAGCAGTTCGAAAGCACATAAAAATGCAAGTAGAAAAATAGAAACCATCTTTGGTGGGAAGGTAACAACGTTCAGCATTTAGTCATGCCAGCCACATGACCACGGAGACGTCTCCGGACAGTGCTGGCTCTTCAGCTTTGAAATGGAGATGAGCAGTGCCCCCTACAGTCAGCAATGACTAGCAGATATGTGCGAGGGGAAACTTTGCCTTAATAATGAAATGCAGCCTCAAAGAAGGGCAGCAACATCTTGAGGAGCATTAAAAGGAACTCAGAGTCCTGATAAGAAGAAATAATGACCCCACTCACAGCCAGGTGTCATTTGTACTGTGTTCAGTTGGGCAAAAAATGACATGAATAAACTAGAGCAGAGGAGTTACTATGTAGAGTATTTCGACCTACTCTTACTTAGGGATAAGCCTAAAACTAATGGATGAAAGTCGAAGGATGTAGATATGGATTAAAATAAGGAAAAACTTATTGCCTTGGTTTCAATATAATTGAACATTTGGTATTTTATTCTTGAAGTGTTCTTTTGCTCTGACTAATCTCTCTCTCTCTCACACACACACACACACTCACTCACTCACTCACTCACTCACTCACTCACTCACTCACTCTCCCATCCTATCTATCTATCTATCTATCTATCTATCTATCTATCTATCTATCTATCTATCTATCTATCTATCTATCTATCTATCTATCTATCTATCTATCATCTATCTATCATCTATCTATCTATCTATCTATCTATCTATCTATCTATCTATCTATCTATCTATCTATCTATCTATCTATCTATCTATCTATCTACCTACCTACCTACCTACCTACCTACCTACCTACCTACCTACCTACCTACCTACCTACCTACCTACCTACCTACCTATCTATCTATCTATCTATCTATCTATCTATCTATCTATCTATCTATCTCCAAAGAACCTGAGGGCAGAACAAGAAACAATGGGTGGAAACTAATCAAGGAGAGAAGCAACTTAGAAATGAGGAGAAATTTCCTGACAGTTAAAGCAATTAATTAGTGGAAGAGCTTGCCTTTAGAAGTTGTGAATGCCCCAACACTGGAAGTCTTTAAGAAGATGTTGGATAGCCATTTGTCTGAAACGGTATAGGGTTTCCTGCCTAGGCAGGGGGTTGGACTAGAAGACCTCCAAGGTCCCTTCCAACTCTGCTATTGTATTGTATTGTATTGTGTTGTGTTGTGTTGTGTTGTATTGTATTGTATTGTATTGTATTGTATTGTATTGTATTGTATTGTATTGTATGTATGTATCTATCTATGTATCTATCTATCTATCATCTATCTATCTATCTATCTATCTATCTATCTATCTATCTATCTATCTATCTATCTATCTATCTATCTACCCACCACCTATCCATCCATCTAGCCTCTTTCCTGTCTGTCTGTCTGTTGCTCTGCCTGCCTGCCAGTCTTTCTGTCTATCTATCTAAATCTACCTACCTACCTACCTACCTACCTACCTACCTACCTATCTATCTATCATCTATCTATCTATCTATCTATCTATCTATCTATCTATCTATCTATCTATCTATCTATCTATCTATCTATCTATCTATCTATCCTCTCTGTCTCTCTGTGTGTCTCTTTGCCTCTGTCTGCCTCTGTTTTTCTCTCATTGCCTATCTTCATCATCTATTATCTTAACCTATATTTGTTATAAGCAGCATGTTTGAAAGTATTTTGAATAACAATATGGTGCCAGGGAATAATATTTTACACAATTAACATTCAGTTCATGTTGTTTGTAAATATTCTTTCCATTAAGGATTATTTCAAAGCAGAAATCAACAGGTTGTTGAAAATTAGCCATCCAACATATTTCTCTTGGCCAAGAGAAAAATGTTGGATGGCTAATTGTCAATAACCTGTTGATTTCTACTTTCAAATAAATATGGCTTCTTAAACCGTTGTTTTGTGTTTTTGGTTTAATTTGGAAACCATTATACACATCTCTCAATTGGTAGTCCCAATATTTTGCCAATCTCAACTTGGCCAATATGCCTGAAGATGGACCTTATATGGCCTTACATGGAGTCAGACAAACTTTCTGATATCATGAGGCAAAGTCTTAAAAGACCTTTAAATATATAAATATATATATATTGCAATTTCAAAAATTACTCCGAAGGTCATATATGTGTTTAACCAGCCCTAATACTAGTTTCAGTTCATAGTCTTTCTGAATTGCTTTAGAGACAACCTAATAGCAAGAGCAGAGACATGACCCTGCCAAAAAAAGTGTGTATAGTCAAGGCTATGGTTTACCCAGCTGCAATATATGACTGTGAAAGTTGGACCATAAGGAAGACTGAGCGCCAAAGAATGGAGGACTTTGAACTCTGGTGCTGGAGAAGACTCCTACATTGAGTCCCTTGGATTGCAAGGCCATCCAACCGGTCAATCCTAGAGGAGATCAACCCTGGCTGCTCTTTAGAAGGCCAGATCCTGAAGAATAGACTCAAATACTTTGGCCACCTAATGAGAAGGAAGGACCCCCTGGAGAAGGGCCTCTGGGAACAATTGAGGGTGAAAGAAGAAGGGGACGACAGAGAATGACGTGGTTGAATGGCAATAGCAATAGCAATAGCAATAGCAGTAGACTTATATACCGCTTCATAGGCCTTTCAGGCCTCTCTAAGCGGTTTACAGAGAGTCAGCATATTGCCCCCAACAATCTGGGTCCTCATTTTACCCACCTCGGAAGGATGGAAGGCTGAGTCAACCCTGAGCCGGTGAGATTTGAACCGCTGACCTGCTGATCTAGCAGTAGCCTGCAGTGCTGCATTTAACCACTGCACCACCTTGGCTCTGGAGTCACTGAAGCAGTCGGCATGAGTTTAAATGGACTCCAGAGGATGGTAGAGGATAGGAAGGCCTGGAGGAACATTGTCCATGGGGTCGCGATGAGTCGGACATGACTTCGCAACTAACAACAACAATAGCAAGAGCAATAGTAATAGAAACAACAATAATGAGGAAGTTATGCAAAAACAGATAACTGGTCCTGGAGTACCAGATTCCAGAAAGGATACAAATTACACAACACCCAAAATTAATAAGAGACATTCCAAGGATATGGTCCTGGGGCATCTGCTAGAACAGTTCTTTCAAAATATGTTGACATCCATCAAGAAGAACCGAAACAATTACATTCCATCAGCACCTCCTTCTTAACCGATGTGCATTTCTGTTGATTGACCCATGCTTGGTTTATCACCAAGCCCAGAAGATCGATTCAGCATTTCTGCTACCTTCCCGGACTCTCTAACCGTGGCTCTATCTGTTCAATCATACTTTGAAACACTGGACTGTGCTTCTTTAAATTAACAGGCAGCTCCCGTCCTTCTGATCCAATTTGAAATGATTTGGCATCTCTATTGTGCAGCCCTATTTAGCGAAATGAGTGTGCAGAATTGTCGGCTTCGGAGGTAACACTTGACCTTCTCTTAACCCAAGTCCCTTCCCTACCTTGCATGAATTTGTCTTGAATTGTGACAGGTCGTATGGTTCCCTCTGAAGATATGGCTTTTATTGATCCTTAAATCATTTGTCAAAAACTGCAACACGAACAGAACAAATCAGAAGTGTTGTCCCTGTTCCTGTTTAACCAAGGTCAGCATTCCCATGATGCTTCCTGTCTCTGCAAGGGAGTCCTTCCATTTATCATTTCTCTTGCACATCCCTTCAGTCTGCAGAGCATAGAATACATATTCTGCATGTGTTTTCTTCTGCTATCTTTTATCAAAGGGCTTGAAGCAAACCGCCTCTGTATAATTCTCCTATTTATCATATTTTTGGGGGAGTATAAGGTTCGCTGTCCCCCATAAAAGAGAGTTAAAATTTGGGTGCGTCTTATACACTGAATATAGCCCACCCACCCACCGACCCCCGCCCTTTGGCCTCTGCCTCCCAGCAATTTACCTCCTTGTAGAAAATGGGGAAAATGGGACTTGCGAAGGCGGCAATAGGCTATGGCAATCCCTGCAGCCTGAAACAGCTGATCATCGGGAGGCCCATGCTGAAACTGAAAGTGAAAGTGGAACGGGCTGTTTGCTGCAAGGAGGCAAATTGCTAGGAGGCAGAGACAGATTTTTTTTTCTTGTACTAATCAGGCTAAACTGAAACAGGCTGTTTGCTGCTTTCTGCTTTCTGCTTTCTGCTTTCTGCTTTCTGCTTTCTGCTTGCTGCTTGCTGCTTGCTGCTTGCTGCTTGCTGCTTGCTGCTTGCTGCTTGCTGCTTGCTGCTTGCTGCTTGCTGCAAGGAGGCGAGTCAATAACTATAAATGCCTATAGAATGTTCAAATTATTAGACTTATTTTTTAAAGACTGCTTATTTTTTAAAGACTGTTCTAGAGAAGCTTAACCAAATGAAGAAGCTTTTTAAAATAAATGCTTGATCTGAAGAATCCGAGTGCTATTGTATCTTTTTTTAAATAGCAGAGAATATTCTATACTTCCAGAAAGTCCATCAATTTTAACAGCATCTGTACAAGTATACTCTGAAATGTAGCACCACAAACAATGTATATCATCTGTACTGTTTGTTGTTTGCTGCAAGGAGGCAAATTGCTGGGAGGCAGAGACAAATTTTCCTCCCACCCACCCTTGTTTTCCTCCCCAAAAGCTAGGCGAGTCTTATACTTCAGAGCATCTTATACTCCACAAAATATGGTAGGTTTAACTAATTATACCTTCTCCCAAATCTGCAGAGTAAGTTTTTTTTTTTAATAAAAGAAAACCTTACTTGCTTAAAGGTCGCATTGATGGACACGTTATTAAAATAATAAGCATAAGGGGGGAAAACCCAATTACGTGCTATTGTCATGAGTCATTGTAAAATAGGCTGCACCCACACACATCAGTTTAGATATTTGGCTCATAAGCTAAATGGTGCATGATGTATCCCTTTTCACAACAATATTCTCAGGTGCAAATTAAGATAAAAGTGACTAATTAGGAATCTGCCTGTTTTCATGAAATAATTAGCCGCCATTATGTGTCTTTCCTAAGAATAGCAAAAAAATAAAAAAGGGGGGGAGCTTTTCTGTGGCATCTATAGGGAGCTTTGTCATTGTGAAAATATTTCTGATTTAAATTTGAAAGGGGGGAGAATCAAATGTCACATTAGATAGATGCTTTAAGGGAAATGCTATTACGGATGAAAGCAGCCTGCAAAGGAGGATGACAGAACCTCTTAAACTTTTTACATAGATGTAGGTTCGTAGTGAAATAATATATCCACGGCGTCAGATCACTTGTTAAATCACCAGGGAAAGAAGAAAGCTACGACAGATATGTGCTGTGTTGCTCTTGCCAAGAAAATGCCATCGCCAGGTCCGTAAAGTCAGCAGATGTTGAGCTTAAACTCAACAACCTGCCTTCCATTGAGGACCTGCACACTGCACGAGTCAAAAGGAGGGCTGTGAAAATATTTACAGAACCCTTGCATCCTGGATATAAAATTGTTTCAACTCCTGTCCTGAAAATGATGCTATAGAGCACTGCACACCAAGGCAACTAAACACAAGAACAGTTTTTTCCCCCCAAACACCATCACTCTGCTAAACAAATAATTCCCTCGCCACTGTCAAACCATTCACTAAGTCTGCATTACTATTAGTCTTCTCATCGTTCCTATCACCCATCTCCTCCCACTTATGACTGCAGGACTGTAACTTTGTTTCTTGTATCCTTACGATTTAGATTGATATTGATGGTTTCCTGGTGGCTTATTTGTACCCTATGACTATCATTAAGTGTTGCACCTTATGATTCTTGACAAATGTATCTTTTCATGTCTTTTTATGAACGCTGAGAGCATCTGCACCAAAGTCAAATTCCTTGTGTGTCCAATCACACTTGGCCGATAAAGAATTCTATTCTATTTCATTCTGTTCTGTTCCGTTCCGTTCCATTCCATTTTATTGTATTGTATTGTATTATTTACTCCAGTGGTCTCCAACCTTGGCAACTTTAAGACCTGTGGACTTCAACTCCCAGAGTTCCTCAGCCAGCTTTGCTGGCTGAGGAACTCTGGGAGTTGAAGTCCACAAGTCTTAAAGTTGCCAAGGTTGGAAACCACTGATTCACTCTATTCTGTTCTATTCTATTCTATTCTTTAGTCTCTCCTCTTCTCATCTTCTCTTCTCTTCTATTCACTCAAGGGAGTCTGCAGTTTTAACCGATTGTGAAGAATCCAGGGGCAATCTCAAACAGAATACTTGTTCTTCAGGACATTTCATTCTGGTGCAGTCGATAGAATTAAATTGGTTGGCATCATAATATCCCACGTTAATTGATTTGTAGGCTTCAGCCTTAATGAAACTTGAAATTCTAATCAGAAGTTTGCAAAAAGCCGAAGAGGAGACTTTCTCCCCCCAAAAATTTGGCTAGGTGATTGTGCAACTGAAAACCCGGGATATCTATTAAGTCTTAATAAAATCTCTGATTTCTTTAGGGAGAACATAAATCTGTTTCCCCCCCCTACCATGGCACAAAGAATTCAATTCTAATTGATTGCAGCTTCTCCAAAATTAGCCAGCAGGGAAGCTGAACAAATCATTCCAATAGGCTCTTTGCTTTTCAGATTCCCAAATGCATTTTCCCTTAACATTTTTTGGGGGGGCTGGCTAGGAAATTCAGAAACTTTATCTTCTGGCTTATGACAAGAACTTCCACAAGGATACAGCAAAGACTTTAAAGTAAAGGACCCAAATTCTTGAATGGCAAAGAACTGTTGAGTCCACCTCCACAAATTCTGTCAGTAAAAGAGCATGTCTAGTGTAACTTTTCTATCAGTGTTATCGTGCAGTACTCTTTCCAAATTATCAACTGTAGAAATAGAACACAGAATATGGAAGAGACCTTGGAGATCTTCTAGTTCAGCCCTTGCTCAAGCAGGGGACCATAAACCATCCCAGTCAAATGTTTGTCCAGTGTATTCTTGAAGACCTCCAGTGATGGAGCACCCACAGCTTCCAGAGGTAAGCCATTGCACTGATTAATTGCTCTCCTTAGTTCTAGATTGGTTCTCTCTTTAGTGATCTTCCATCTCTTACTTCATGTCCTGCCCTCAGATGACTTGGACAATACATCAACTCCCTCTTCTCTGTGACAGCCCTTCAAGTACTGGAAGACTGCCTTCATATCACCCTAGTCCTTCTCTTCGTTAGACTACACCAGGGGCTGGCAACCTGCGGCTCTGGAGCCGCATGTGGCTCTTTCATACCTCTGCTGCGACTCCGTGTCACCAGTTGGTAAAAGGAAAAAGGAGGCCACTCTAGGAGGAGACTTTATGGTGGGAGAACTGGACGTCTGGTTGGCAGAGGAAAAAGGATGCTGCACTAAGAAGAGACTCTATGGTGGGAGGAAACAGACTTCCATTTGGCAGAGGAAAAAGGATGCTGCACTAGGAAGAAACTCTATGGTGAGGGAACCAGACTTCCTGTTGACTCCAGAATTGAATGGGGAGGGGGGATTTTGATTAGGACCTTTGTGGCTTTTTGAGGGTTTGAGGTTGCCAACTCCTGGACTAGACATACCTAGTTCCCTCAATTGTTCATTGTATAGCTTAGCCTCTAGTCCCAGCATCTTTTGTTGCTCTTTTCTGCACTCTTTCTAGGGTTTCAATGTCTTTTATGTATTGTGGTGACTGGAACTGGGCACAGTAGTCTAAATATGGTCTCACCAGTGCAGCCCAGAGCAGTACTGTCACTTCATGTCATCTTGAAACCATTCTTCTCTTGATGCAACCTTAAAGTTTAAAGTTAAATAACATTTATATGCCGCCCAATCCCGTAGGACTCCAGGCGGCTAACAATACAAATAAATCAAAAAGAAGAGAAGGAAAGAAAAGATAGATTTAAAAAACACACCATGCACTCCATTCCAAGTGGGGCTGGACCATATTTTGGGGTCAACAGCCCCGGGCCTGCCGGAACAGCCAGGTTTTAATGGCTTTACGGAAGGCCGAGAGAGTGGGAAGGGTCCGGATCTCTGCGGGGAGATCATTCCACAGGGCCGGGGCAGCTGCAGAGAGAGACCTCCCCCGAGTAGTCGCCAACCGGCATTGCCCGGTCGACGGTACCCGAAGGAGGCCCAATCTGTGAGATCTTATAGGTCGTTGGGAGGTATGTGGCAGGAGGCGGTCCCGTAGGTATCCAGGTCCTAAGCCATTTTTTGATGCAGTGTCTTTTGTTTGTTTGTTTGTTTGTTTATTATATTTATATGCTGCCCTTTTCCCCCGAAGGGAACTCAGGGCGGCTCACAACTCAAACCAGGGAAGGGGGATACAGACAAAAAATTAAAAACGACACATAACAATGCATAATTTAAAACACACAACAGTCATACCATTCGAGACGGGGGCAGCAGCTCTTTAGCCCCAGGCCTGTCGGAACAGCCAGGTTTTAAGGGCTTTGCGGAAGGCCTGGAGGGTGGTGAGGGTTCGAATCTCCACGAGGAGTTCGTTCCAGAGGGTCGGAGCAGCCACAGAGAAGGCTCTCCTCCGGGTAGTCGCCAGTCGACACTGGCCGGCGGATGGAATTCGGAGGAGGCCTAGTCTGTGGGATCTGATCGGTCTATTGGAGGTAATTGGCAGCAGGCGGTCTCTCAAGTACCCAGGTCCAATACCATGAAGGGTTTTATAAGTGACGACTAGCACCTTGAAGCGTATCCGGAGACCAATAGGCAGCCAGTGCAGCTCACGGAGGATAGGTGTTACATGGGTGAACCGAGGTGCACCCACGATCTCTCACGCGGCTGCATTCTGGACAAGTTGAAGTCTCCGAATGCTCTTCAAGGGTTGCCCCATGTAGAGTGCATTGCAGTAGTCCAGAAACTACGCCCCACTCTAAAAACACACCAAGCTTTTAAGCTTGTGGGCCACCACTTTGAAAGTGGTGGGCAAAGAGAAAACTGACACTGACCACTTCCTAAAAATAGTCCTACGATTTAATCTTTCCCCCCTTTGATCCATTCCATAACATCTTGCAACTCCACTTTAAAAAAAAAAAATAAAGTTTACCCATCCCTGATAAAAATTCTTAACTAAAGGTTGCAGTTCTTTTTTTTCCTTCTTTTAATAGAGTTTGCCTACTCTTTCCTCAAGGTAGCTTTTCCTATCAGCTAGAGTTACCCATCAGTATCTCAATTGACTAAACAGCAGGTTCTTCGGCAAAAAAAAGTAAACTTGGCTTTCTTACCAGATGTTATATATTTTCCCCCTAAGGCAGTGTCTCCGTTTGAACAAACCTCTCTCTATCTGACAGGTCTACGGGCTTATGGCCTGAGTAGCTCTCGCTGCTGCTTTATCAGAGCTTTCTGAGTTTAATCTCTGCTTTTTTAAAAAAAAAAAAGCCTTGAAAACTGAATATATTGTTTGGCACAATCTTGAGATTTCCTTCCCACCGTGAAAGAAGATATGAGAAGTCTATAAGAAGCCGTAAAACAAGTATCCTGTAAAATGATTCAGACATTTTTTTTTCTTGTTTGGGCTCCCTCTGGATGCCTCTGGCAACAAAGCTGGTATGTCAGCGGGGCTCAGATTTCCCATCAGATGTTTCATTTTTTTTTTAAATCTGGAGCTGCAACAAAAATCTGTACGGCTTTATCTCAACTGATATGTAGAACCTTACTTGAGATCACCCGATGGGAACCTTGAAGAGGGAAGGTTGGGTGATGGAACAAATTCTCTATCTTGATCGTTTTGATCAAATTCTAAATCTCTATGGTTAGTGATGCAAAGATAGGTAGGTAGGTAGGTAGGTAGGTAGGTAGGTAGGTAGGTAGATAGATAGATAGATAGATAGATAGAGAGATAGATAGATAGATAGATAGATAGATAGATGATAGTTAGTTAGTTAGATAGATAGATGATAGATAGATAGATAGATAGATAGATAGATAGATAGAATGACAGACAGACAGAGATAGATATAGGTAGGTAGGTAGGTAGGTAGGTAGGTAGGTAGGTAGGTAGATAGATAGATAGATAGATAGATAGATAGATAGATAGATAGATAGATAGATAGAATGACAGACAGACAGAGAGAGATATAGGTAGGTAGGTAGGTAGGTAGGTAGGTAGGTAGGTAGGTAGGTAGATAGATAGATTAGATAGATAGAGAGATAGATTAGATTAGATTAGATTAGATTAGATAGATAGATAGATAGATAGATAGATAGATAGATAGATAGATAGATAGATAGATAGATAGATAGATAGATAGATGATAGATAGATAGAGGTAGGTAGGTAGGTAGGTAGGTAGGTAGGTAGGTAGGTAGATAGATAGATAGATAGATAGATAGATAGATAGATAGATAGATAGATAGATAGATAGATAGATAGATAGATAGATAGACTGATTGACTAACTTGAAAATAAGTCCCAAGGAAAGCCCATCTGTTGTGGCCAAGCAGGAGCCATTGGAGCTGCCACCAGACTCTGACAGCAAGGGGCCCTCTGAGTCGGCTCTGGAGGATGTGGAGGATCCTGGACAGAGTTCCAACTCTGAGCATGGTGCAGAGAGGCTGGTTGGCCACCAGGAGGCACCTGAGCCTTGGACCAGTGGGGAGGAGACAAGGGAGAGTGAGCCAGATGCCAGCAGTGAGTTGTTCCTGGATGCCCGGCACCGAAGATCTAATAGGTGTCAGGAAAAGTTGCGCAGTTACAGGAGGTAATTGCACTCAGCTGGTGGTCATTAGGCTCCTCTCCAGACTATAAAAGGACTACTTGTGCACATGCCCCTTTTGCAGAAGTCAACACAGGAACTAATGTCGGAGAACATTATTGTGAGCTTGGCAGGCTGGATTGCTGCCCAAGCTTGTCTGTCCCTGTTTGCTGCCAAGGACCTGTCTATCTGTTAATTAAATGCCGTAACTTATCTTTGGCTCGGAGTGTGTGTTGGTGTGGGAGAAGGGGGGTCAGAACACCCATCTATGTGACAAAGATCTGGCTGAAGAATAAGGAATATATGCCAACTACATGAGAGCCAGTTTGGTGTAGAGCAGGGTTGTCAAACTCGATTTCATAGATGGCCGCAACAGGGTTGTGTTTGACCTCAGGGGTCTGGGTGTGTGGCCAGAGGGGCATGGCCATTCTCCTTCCACCCCCAAAAAAATTACAAAAGCAGGAGCTCATCCAACTTTAGTTTAAATACCAACTATGGGACTTATCTAAGGATCACCATGTCTGAAATGGCTTGAGAAGAGTGTTGGGTTAGAAGACCTCCCAGATTCCTTCCAACATCCAGTTCAAATCATGAAGTGCAATAAAGATTTCAGCTACCATTCTAACAATATACACAATGTATTTTAGCAAATTCAATTAAAGTCTGGAACTTAAGCATTGTTCTGACCCAGCCTTAGCAGAAGAAAGGAACACACTCCTTGTCACAAAATAACCCACATTATTTATCTCTTGTGAATTAATTGCATTCACCCACAAAAGTCCAGGCAAGAGTCCTTCAAGGAGTTAACTGCAACAACAGACCTTATCATTTCCTTGTGATAATTGCAAGGCCTGAAAGAATGCAAATTAAGTTCTGGCAAGCAGTCTTTGTGACACAAAACACAATGAGCAAAATCTTCAGAAATACGAACTGTTGTGTCCTACGACAAACACTCCTCTTTCCTTCTATTTATTCCCGAGCCTGGAAGGGGCCATTTTGAGTCCACATGTACCTTGCTTCCCAAGTCGATTCCTTGTTCTCCGTTGTTCTCCTCTCCTAACAGCTCTGTGCATGCACACATCTGGAACAGGCCCCAACTGTTCTTCCTTTTCACTCATATCAGCCTCCAAAGGCATCTGCCTCTCTGGTGGCTGGGAAATGTCAGACAGCCATGAACTCTGTGTCTGATGCAGAGCATTCATCAGAGCCCTCCCCAGATTCCAGAACTGGCCCAGGTTCCTCCACGACCTCCTCATGGTCTGAGCCTGCCACCAGGTCCACTGGCAGCTGGCAGGCCACAACAACCATTGAGTTTCTGAAGTGAGAAGTGATTTCCATTCTCCTGTCCCTTCCATTGATCACTGAATTGAATTGAGTTGAATTAAATTTAATCGGATACTTTATTTGGCTAAGTTAGACTAGACACATTGCAACAGCCCAGCTCGCCTGTTGAAAACGGATCAACTTTTCCTTTTCTTTATATACCTGAGAGACCGCCTCCTGCCGATCACCTCCCATAGACCGATTCGATCACACAGGTTAGGTCTCCTCCGGATTCCATCTGCCAGCCAATGTCAGCTGGTGACTCCCCGGGGGAGAGCCTTCTCTGTTGCAGCTCCAGCCCTCTGGAACGATCCCCCCATGGAGATCCGGACCCTTACTACCCTCCCGGCCTTCCGCAAAGCTGTTAAGTCCTGGCTGCTCCAGCAGGCCGGGGGGCCCTCGATATATCCAGCCCCCCGGAGATTGTGATTGTTGTATATTTTAATGTTGTTTGTGTATTATTCCCCCCTCCCTTGTTTTATTGTAAGCCGCCCGGAGTCCTTCGGGAGTGGGCGGCATACAAATCAATAAAACTAAACTAAACTAAACTGTATATCTGCTTACTTCCATCAAGTCATGCTTATTGCATCAACAATAACCACGGTTAGATCTCCCATTCTTTCTATTTCTTTACTAAAATGATTTCCAGCACCTTTTCCTTCTTCTTTGAATAGCATTCTATTTCGAAACGCAGGGCAATTCACATCTTTGAAAGTAGGGTGTTTTTGAGAGGGGCGAACCTCCCCCCCGCAAAAATAGGGAAATGTTTCTGTAATCCCCCAGATTTTACTTAAATGTTTCAGACACGTTTTCATAGAAAGTGTGTTCAACCCGGCTGCCGTCCTTCATTTCACGAAGATGATCTGCATTTGGAATGAGCTGACAGACCAAATACCTTTGATCAGACTTTAGCACACGTCCTTATCAGGAATAACGTGTGTGTGTGGGGGGGAATGCTATTTGGATTATAATCAAAGCTTTCCTCTGCGAAGCCCGTGGGTGGCTGTGTCAAAAATATGCACATCTCAAGGCTTTTTTGAATGTGTTTCGTGGGTATTTTCCATTCATAGGCACTGGATTGGGATTTATTCTAAGGCAGGGGTGTCAAAACTCAAGGGCCGGATCAGCATTGTAGTTCTGGCCAGGGGAGGGAGATGGGATGGACGTCTCCTGCAGCATCTGAGCTGTCCTTGCACCCCAGGGGTGGGTTTCTACCTGCATTGGTACATGCACAAAAACGATGAAATAGTATTAAAAACATGCTGGCAACAGCAGCAGAGACCGGGGAACTGGATCAGGGGCGTGGCCAGCTTGGGTTGCTGCCAGTTCTGTGACCCAGGCCAAATTACCACTACTGGTTCACCGAAACTGGTGCGAACTGGTAGCAAACCACCTCTCCTGCACCCCATTTTAGACCTGGACAGACTCCTTCAACACCCGGCCAGCCAAAGCAGAGTGCGGGGACCTCACACAACCTCCACACACCCTGTTTTGGCTGCCAGAGGCACCAGAGAGAAGTCCTTTGCTATTTCCAGGCTGGCCCCATGGGCCAGATTTAGGCACCCAGCAGGTTGTGTCCGACTCACAGGCAGGGGTGAGATTCTACCGGTTTGGCCCAGTTTGGGTAGCTCCAAAGATCAGCTGAGAGCGAAATGGTTCCCTCTGACCTTCAGGTGGGCCTGCTCGCCCATCTCTGTCCTATACCTACATACGTTTCCTTGGGTTTTTTAGCCCAGCTGATTGGCATGGGAGAGTGGATTACCACGCCCCAGCTGTGTTCATGTGAACTGTGCATGCACACCAGTTCTGGCTGCTGCTACTGCCAGTTAGCAATAGCAATAGCAGTTAGACTTATATACCGCTTCATAGGGCTTTCAGCCCTCTCTAAGCTGTTTACAGAGTCAGCATATTGCCCCCACAGTTTGGGTCCTCATTTCACCCACCTCGGAATGATGGAAGGCTGAGTCAACCCTGAGCCGGTGAGATTTGAACCACCGAACTGCAGCTAACAGTCAGCTGAAGTAGTCTGCAGTGCTGCACTTTAACCACTGCACCACCTTGGCTCTCTAGTTCACTCAGGGACGTGCTTTGCACATGCATGCACAATACAAAAAATGCTTCTGCACATGCACAGAAGCAAAAAAATAAGATGATGCCACCGAGAAAACTGGTTCAAGGCGTGGCAGGCCAAGTTACTACCTATTCGGCTGAACTGGTCTGAACCGGTAGGAGCCCACCTCTAATGTACACGCAGCATGCATCAGGCATGTCAGGGTCTTCTCAGCACACGCTTAGTGATCCGGTTGTTAAACTGGTAGAATCCCACTTCCGCCCACAGGCCTTGAGTTTGAGACCCCTGTTCTAAGGCATCATATAAGTGCTTTGCTGGGGAACGGGATTAAAAAAGTGTTTGTACGAAAACAGCTCCAGTTACCAGCCTGTCCGCATCTCAAGGAGCCTGGAGTTTTTATGAACTGTCTAAATAACCTGTTATCATTATTGTTTATGCGCCCGGCACTTCATATGGGCGCTTGAGTACTGTATCTCCCTTCCTTCATTATATCTTGCGGTCTGTGCATTTGCTCTCAGCTGCTGTTGTGAATTTCCCCAACAGCTAATGGCAGTGTTTCACATTCGGAGCCATGCGCCGCGCCACCTGCCGCAGAATACAAATGGGCAGGAGGTGGCAGTTTCATTAGGGAAGGGTCAGGCGCATTTCAAGAGCTCTGAAAATTACCTCTATCTGCCACGCAAAGTGTCAACTTACTTTGAATAAATATTTTCCCAAGCAGCCCCAAGTTTTCTTCTTAGGACCTCTTCTCTCTTGGAAATACATCATTCAACCGCCAAAACTGGCTATCAGTTGGCAGCAAATAGAGTTTCATCTATTAAATGCAAGAGAGAAAAAAACCCCATCCCATATTGGGTTGAGCGCCGTTGCCGTTTGATAAGCGAGAGTTTGCGATTAACTTGGGTGTTTAGCTGATAGCCATCCCAAATGGTTGCTATTCCCCTTAAATTGGATCAGGCGGGGGGAGGTGGGGTTTGACTGCATAATATGTAGAGAGGATATTCCTGTGATTAATTCTCCCATTTGAACTTTGGGGTGCGATTAATATTGTGGAAATAGTCTTTGAGAAAGGAGGGGGGTTCTAGAGAGAGAGAGAGAGAGAGAGAGAAGGTAGCATGATAACTTACGGAAAGCTATGGTATGTGATCTTGGGTACCTTGCAGGGAAATATCAAGGAGGGGAAAAATGGCTCCTTTTCTAATGTTATGATCCTAATATGTAGAACTTAACTCTTTTAAAACCAAGAGAACTTCATCCCGAATACTTTAATTATTTTAAGGAAGGCAAAATTTTCCCACTACAATCTTTTGTCTTTTAGGGAAAGTAAATTCGGGGGGTGTTTCTGTTATCTGGGTGTTAAGGCTGTTCCAAAAACTGAAGTGAACACTCCTGCAGAGGATGAAAAATTAGGGATCCTTGGTGCTTAGCTGTTTTCTTGCAAGACATTTTGTTACCCAAACTAGGTAGAAGGGAGTAGGGCTTGCAGAGGAGAAAGAGGAGGAGGAGGAGGAGGAGGAGGAGGAGGAGGAGGAGGAGGAGGAGGAGGAGGAGGAGGAGGAGGAGGAGGAAAAGAAGAAAGAAAAGGAGAAGGAGAAGGAGAAGATGAGAAGAAGAAGAAGAAGAAGAAGAAGAAGAAGAAGAAGAAGAAGAAGAAGAAGAAGAAGAAGAAGAAGAAGAGATGGTGGTGGAGGAGGAGGAGGAGGAGGAGAAGAAGAAGAAGAAGAAGAAGAAGAAGAAGAAGAAGAAGAAGAAGAAGAAGAAGAAGAAGAAGAAGAAGAAGAAGAAGAGATCTGTGAGATCCTTAGTGTTCTCTGACCTGGGTTGTTTTACTGAAGAAATTTCATTACTCATTAACATTAAGATCGTTAATGTTAGCCATTGATGATGTTGTCCAGTTTGTGTAAAGAAACATCTCCAACAAAACAACCCACATCAGAGAGCATCAAGGACTCCTCATTTGAACCCTGAGCTACAAATATTCTCCTTTACTGGAGTACAAAATTGATATTTCACTAGAGGAAGAGAAGCAGGTTAGTCTATCATAGCCCCAAATCACGAGGAGTCTGGTAGCCCCTTTTTAGATTTTTTTTTATTTTTGAAAGAAGTTATATGAGTTATGCCTTTTAATAAATTTGTCAGTCTGAAAAGCTGCTAGCAGACTTTTCCTGGCAGATGTTTCTGTAACTGAAAATAGTTGACCTCTGTCGAAGTCATGTCCCTTCTTAACATTTCGTATAACTTCTGTTTCTCATTCTGATATGCATTTTCTCATTCCATAATTTTAAGTGGAGTTGGACTGGTATGGAACATAATGATGTTAAAATACATAATGATGTAAGGTTTAAGAGTGAAATAGGAGAATTTAAGGTAATATTTAACATTTTGTTATATGGTTAACTATTCAAGTATTCTTTCTGTCTCTGTCTCTGTCTCTGTCTCTGTCTCTGTCTCTGTCTCTGTCTCTGTCTCTGTCTCTGTCTCTGTCTCTGTCTCTGTCTGTATCTATCATCTATCATCTATCTATCTATCTATCTATCTATCTATCTATCTATCTATCTATCTATCTATCTCTATCTATCTATCTATCTATCTCTATCTATCTATCTCTATCTATCTATCATCTATCTCTCTATCATCTATCATCTATCAGTATAATATCTATCTATCATCTACGTATCTATCATAACTTGCTATTTAGCTGTCTAGCTATCATTGCCCTTTAACCTAAAACAGATTGCTAATATTAATTTCCCATTCTGAAAACCTGATGAAAATTGGTCCATTGCAAATTAATATTTGCCAAGCAAATATAGGACTATACACCCTGAGTGGGAAAAGAATTAATTTGGATGAAGGAATGCTAACTGATTTAACCTTCCCTACCAACTGATTTTCTACAGCAATTATCTCATCATTGTTAATCCTGTTAATTCTTTCACCTCTAGGTGTGTTCCCACCAAAACAATGGAGAATAAGATGTTGAGGGAGGGGGGGACTTAAAGGGGAAAGATTAAGCACCATTTCACTGTTGAATATCATCCTTGTGATGCTTTTCAACATTTTTCTACTCTGAATGACTGAGAGGGAAGAAACACTGAGATTAAACTTTGCTTAGTGCAACAACAACAAAATCCAACTATCCCTTTAAACAGGTGTCTAGTTCTCCTTCGTACATCCAGTTAAAGAAGGTTCCTCGATTACTGGTTCTGTTGTAAGATTAGGTGAATTTTCAAAAACTTCAGCATTTTCTGCCTTCCTTCAGTTTAAGACCATGATTCCATATCTCATATCTTAGAACTGAATAACAGAATAACAACAGAGTTGGAAGGGACCTTGGAGGTCTTCTAGTCCAGCTTCCTGCCTAGACAGGAAACCCTACACCACTGTCCAGTGCAGGGCGGGGGGGGGGGGAGGAATCCTGCCAGTTTAACAACCAGTTCGGTGATCACGTGTTTCGCTGTGCACAGTTTTACCAAAACTGGTTCGCCCGAACGAGTCCAACTGAATTCCACCCCTGACACTGTTTCTAGAGTTTAAGTCAAGTAACTTCAGGCCATGCTTAGTTGCAATCTGTTATCCTATTTTGTGAAACAAGTCATTTCAGTTTTCTGGTCATTCTTAGGTCTGTTTTTTAAAAAGAAATATTTGGTAGCAGTTTTGAGCTTATCACTACAATAGCAATAGCAATAGCAGTTAGACTTATATACCGCTTCATAGGGGTTTCAGCCCTCTCTAAGCGGTTTACAGAGTCATATATCGCCCCCACAGTCTGGGTCCTCATTTCACCCACCTCGGAAGGATGGAAGGCTGAGTCAACCTTGAGCCAGTGAGATTTTGAACAGCTGAACTGCAGAAAGAACATCTGTCTGTCTGTCTGTCTATCTATCTATCTATCTATCTATCTATCTATCTATCTATCTATCTATCTATCTATCTATCTCATCTTATATCTATTTCTTTCTGTTTATCTAACATCTATAGCAATAGCAGTTAGACGTATATACCGCTTCATAGGGCTTTCAGCCCTCTCTAAGCGGTTTACAGAGTCAGCATATTGCCCCCACAGTCTGGGTCCTCATTTCACCCACCTCAGAAGGATGGAAGGCTGAGTCAACCTTGAGCCGGTGAGATTAGAACTGCTGAACTGCAGATAACAGTCAGCTGAAGTGGCCTGCAGTCCGTTTTTTTTAAAAAAAGAAATCTTTGGTGGCAGTTTTGAGCTTATCACTACAAGTTGGCTAAAAGAGCTTTCTCCATTCCCTCCCCCCCCCACATATCTCAGCATCTCTGATCCAAAACTGTCACATGGGAAGATGTCCCTCTTTGGCATTATCTTCTGGGCTTTGATTTATCTTAGGGAAGTAAGAGAAGGCTGAAGAGGTTTTTGAGCCTCGGGAGAGGAGGCAAGGGGGATCTTCAGCTTAAAATAAGATTCTTGCACAGATGTTGGAAGATAAATGTCTTCTCCTGGAAGTGGGGAACAAAAATCAGAGCATTTCTTTGTGTTTAGAAGGAATCGAAATGATGCAACGTTTCAGCACAGCGCTCTACCAAACCAGGATAGTAAGCATGAGTGCCTGCAGAAAAACAAGGGGGAGGTAAGCCATGGAAGATGATTGATGAGATCTACCTCAAAGTGCCATAAATTGAATATTAGTGTCAAACATCAGGATACAAGAAGAGAACTGTGACATTTGCAATAAGGATGTCACTGCACATGTGTCCTCTGTTGGGATTGTTCATCAGGTGTTACCATTGCTTGAAAGCTATCAAGAAGGCAACAATATTGAAGGTATATTGTAGCCAGTGGTGGGTTTCACATTTTGTTACCACCGGTTCACCCGCGCACACCTGCTTGCTTCTGTGCATGGACCCAGCCTTCCGTGCACGCATCCAGCCTCAACAAATGTCCCTCAATACGACAGCATAGAGCTGGAGGGTGGGCCCAACCGCAATTTTCTGCTACCAGTTCTGGACAACCGGTCCAAACCAGCTGAATACCATCTCTGATTGTAGTGGTCAACAAAGAAGAGTGGTGCGGTGGCCAAGAGGTGGAGCTCTCACCTCACAATCAGAATGCTGTGAGTTTGATCCTAGGTAGAGGCAGGTATCTCTCTCTCTCTCTCTCTCTCTCTCTCTCTCTCTCTCTCTCTCTCTCTCTGGGCACAGTAAGAATATATCTGCTGAAGAAAACTCCACATTGGCAACAGGGAATGGCATCCGGCCACTAAATCCTCTGCCAGCTCCATTCAGTTGCCCCGACTCCACCCCACAAGGGATTATAGGGTCATTAGAAGAATATTGATGATGATTGTAGTGGTTACCAAAGTGTAGGGCACTTAGGCAGTTATGATTTCTCGTGCCTCTTTTGCGCAGAAAAATAGGACGGCTACATTCAGAAAGATTTAGCCTCGGAATAAATGCCCATTTCAGTCTTGGAATGAATGTGGATCGGTTCCCTTTTTCAATGTGACAGCCCATGCGTTGGTGGAACACTGTAATTTTTATGCATTACGGGAGGTTTGGTCTTATCCAAACCCCAGCGGTATTTGACCGCATTGATGAAATGACCAGGGAAGCCTAATTAAAGCTGCTCAGCTAAAATGTATTGATGTATTACATCTATTACGGCTTAGTTCAATAGGGCCAGGCGATGAGTTGCCTGCGAAAGCACACGGAACAGGGTGAATAAATAATGACGAACGGAAATGAACCATGCAGGGGGTCAAAGGTGCGGAAGGTAACAATGCAGCAAGGTGGCCTTTGAACCTGTTATTCCCATGAACCTGTATCAATAATTACATTATTTATAGCACGATCGGGTAAAAAGAATGCAAATACCAAGATTAAACATTGAGGCGTGTTTGATAAATGCTAGGCTCAAAATGCCATTCTTCGCTATTCAATTATTTCCGACTTTGACTTACTTACTTATTCTCCTTTGCATCAGTCATCCCTTTGTGCAAGATATCCCAGTTCACTGACAAACGCGCGCTCGACAAAAGCGTGCTGACAAAACGGTGGCGAGAAAAGAGTGAAGTATAAATTGCGCCCACAGAACTGCGCTGATAAATGCGCGCCGATGAAAGCGCGCTATCAACAAACCGCACAAAAACAAGGTAATAACCCTAACCCTAACCCTAACCCTAACCCTTAGGGTTATTACCTTGTTTTCGCGTGGTTTGTTGATAGCGTGCTTTCGTCAGCGCGCATTTATCGGCGCGCTTCTGTGGGCGCGATTTACACTTCGCGGTTTTGTCACCACGGTTTTGTCGGGCACGCATTTGACGGGTCACGGATATCCCTACATATATTAAGAAGATCCAGAGATATACCGTAACCGTGTGATGGGCCCGATGTCCCATACATGGTGGGGGTGTCCCTTGGGCTTTGTTTCTTAGATTTTTCTGAAGGTTCACAAGTTCAGGGAGAATTTTGGGAGAGTTTGCCAGCTGTCTGTGATATTCCAGAAAGCCAATCACGTGAAGTCAGAGAAAGAATATCAACAGCATCATGGAGCATCCGCCAATAGCCGTTGAAGTCACAAATGCTGTTCGTCAGTGTCCACTGGCAAAGTCCTGAGGACGTATATTATACCCAGTGATCTGAGCTGTTTTGCTTTTTTTTAGTTCAGCTGAGGTGCAGCAATACCCTCTGACACACGAATCATCTGAGCTAAAAAAAACCAAGGGTATATAGGACACGTATATAGGGGGCAGGAAGGCGGGGCCAACCAGAGGTGGTATTTGCCGTTTCTCTGAACTACTCAAAATTTCTGCTACCGGTTTGCTCTAACCAGTCTGAACCGGCTGAATACCTCTTTTTTTGTGTGTTTCTGTACAATCTGAGACCATTATGATAGAAAAACAGCTGCTAATTAGACTTGACCAGGTGACTTCGGAAAGGAAAACATCCTTTTGATGCTCACTTGTTGCATCTTAATTCTGTTTCTAATGCAAGAACATCCTTGCCAGGAACCCCCCCCGACACACACACAAAATAAAAACTACTGTCATCCTGGCCGGTTGCTAGGCAACATATATGCAGAACAGCTAATTAGGTCTGTATCCTGAATGATTTACATTTTTAAGGCACTAAGAAGGAATTACCTTTTACAATGTTCTCCTCACATTACTATTCCAACATCAAAAGCGACTCTATGAATCCTGGTTAGTGATGAGCATTCAAAAAAAAAAAATTAAAAAGTCATAAAGCCAAGTATTCAAAAGAAAAGAATGTCACTCCTAAGGGATTGGCGCATAATCTAACTAAAGAGGAGAATTATGGGTATTGTGGGAGGAAGATTAGAAGCACTGAGGCAGAAAGTTACCATTTTAACAGAATCAAGAATACATTTCTGTCATAATGTTGTATATCTCATAATAACCAAAAGTATAGATCAGGATTAGATCAGAAGTAGCCCAAAACTTTAAAAAAAATAAAAGGAGTTGAAAAGAATTCTGTTCCACAGTCCCTGTCAGTTATAGAATAAATCCATTTTTTTTAAAAAAAAGATAAGATTAGGAGAAATCAGATTCAATTAGAAAGTTATTCCTGCAAAATATTTAGGTGGGTAAGTTATTTTCAAACATTTTGGAAGTAGGCAGCATGAGAAAAGAGTTATTGTGGGTTTCAATTGGTTGGGAAAACACAGAGTCTTGGTTTCAGAAATGGTGGCTGTTAGTTGAAAAGTCATGTTCAACCCATTATGACCACATGGACAACGTTCCTCCAGGCCTTCCTGTCCTCTCCCATCCTCTGGAGTCCATTTAAGCTCATGCTGACTGCTTCAGTGACTCCATCCAGTCACTTCGTTCTCTGCCGTCCCCTTCTTCTTCTTTTGCCCTCAATTGTTCCCAGCATGAGGCTCTTCTCCAGGGAGTCCTTCCTTCTCATTAGGAGGCCAAAGCCTTTGAGTTTCCTTTTCAGGATCTGGCCTTCGAAAGAGCAGTCAGGGTTGATCTCCTCTAGGACTGACCGGTTGGATGGCCTTGCAGTCCAAGGGACTCAATGCAGGAGTCTTCTCCAGCACCAGAGTTCAAAGGCCTCCATTCTTTGCCGCTCACCCTTCCTTATGGTCCAACTTTCACAGCCATCCATTGCAAACTGGGAAAGCCATCACCTTGACTATATTTCAGAATATAGTTTCAGAAATACCAAATACTATAATGTCATTTGATACAGGAGATTTCTTTGCCAAACTAGGACTACCAAAATTTCCAAAAAAAGAAAATGCTAATGTCCCCCAAATCTTTTCTTTTTATAAAAAGGCAACCAAAGCTAGTTGCTTCTTGCCTACAAAGCCATCTGATCAGACTGTGAGTAGAAAAATGGCAGAATTACAGAGATTGACGGCTGTTTGAAGAACATAATACATATCCAAAAATCAAAATGGATCCATTGTCTAGCAGCTGAAAAATCAATTTTAATATTGAATTTAGTCGATCCAATTTACCCAAGGATGGCTGTAGAAAGAAAGAATGGGTATGACGGGTGCTTCCTCCAAGCCTCAACCTTGTTTTGACTCTGGAGGTTGTTACTTGTGCTTTTTGGGGTCAACAGCTGAGTGATATCTGTCAAACTGGATCTTGTCATGACAACGTAAACAGTGATTGCCTCTTGTCAGCCTGGACTTGACAATTTTTTTTGAAAAAAACAAATAAACACAGCTCTTGCAAAAGATGACCCATTTTTCCCCCCTCTTTCCATCCCTCTCTGAATAATTATTCATGTTTGTTTGTACAATAGGTTTCCTTTTGCAAAATACTCGTTTCCTATTTCGGACCCACCCAACGCAATGTTGTGTCTTATTTGCACATTTTCTCATCACAACTGACCTCACCAGACCTCCTAATTAGAGACCCGCTAAGGGCTTTCCTTTTTTTTTTTTGTCCTGGTATCTAACCTCCAAAGGTCCTTGGAGACAAATGTTTGCCCGTTTCTGTCCTACAGTGTTGTAGCTGGAATTCTTATACGTGGAGACATTATGGCTAATAGCAGAGCCCATCTGGATCCCTGTTTTCAAATACACACGAGCCTACTTCAACCTTAATTATTTTGAATGGCAGGAAGCCCCCGGGCCTTTTTTGCCTGCTATATTTTTTGTTTCTTTCTTTCCTAAATTGAATGGTCAGGAATAAATAGCCGGGATTTGAAATCTTGACCAGTGGAACATCAGCGAGAGCAGAACTGGCTTCGTTGTGGCATTGTTGTGTGTGTTTGTTTGTTTTTTAACTGGCGGCAATTAGTTTGGGTTGCATTCAGCTGTCAAACAATGCAGAGTCCCTTTGGCGCCACTACAATATCATTTGGCTGGAAAGAAATCAGCTGACAGAAGGAGGAATCATCTGCTAGAATGAGGAGGTCACCCCATGTTACTTCTGTTTAATTACTTAGAAAGAAGAGAAGAGGCGGAGTCATCCCTTCCTGGAGCTTTTTGCTTTACTGCAGAACAATCCACGGTCCATGGAAGGTTGCCTTCTCCTTATGTCTGTTGCCTTCTACGAAATGCCAACAAACTTTCCTCTTCTGCAATGAACCATGTTTAGACAAAATGCCAAGATCTTCATGATGGATTTAAAGATTGATGAGTCCAACATTCTGATTTCAACAGTGGTCTGGTTAATTTTCCTTCAAAGTTTATCAGCCAAGCAGTAGCAGCCTCTTTTGTTGGTCTACAAGCTAACTGCTGTGGCCCGCCAGCAGTCAGCAGAGCTGGCAGCAGATTCAGAGAGTGAGGAGGGTTGGGGAGGAAGATGGGCCAGTCCTGGAGTCTGGGGAAGACTCTGATGAGGGCTCTGTGTCAGAGGAAGAGAGGGGGTCCAGGGCCGTCTGACGGTTATCATCTGCCTTCAGAGTCAGACATCAGTGAGGCAGATGAACAGCTGGAACTTGTTCCCAGTGTGTGCATGCATAGAGTTGCCAGACGAAGGGAATAACTAAAGAACAAGGGTCGACTTGGGAGTAACACCACAGTTGGACGATGAATGGCCCCTTCCAGAGGAAATAAAAGAGGAGCAAAAGGGAAGTGGAGTTCGCAGAAGACAATTAGTTTGCTTAATGGGCTCGTGATTCTCCAAGACTCCTTGTCGAGTTTTGCAGATATCAGCCTGGTAGCTCTCCAAGCCAGATAAGGTCTGTGACTGTAAATCCTCCCTGTCAGGACCAGGAGTTTGCTTCATGCTCTTGGGAAGCCTAGGTCAGAACACTAACATTGTCACAGGGTTGAACATTTCAATTAGCAATCAAAATTTAATAGAGGCTGATAGATAACAGAATAACAAAGTTGGAAGGGACATGGAGGTCTTCTTGTCCAACTCCTTGTTCAGGCAGGAGACCCTATACATTTCTGGACAAAGGGCTGTCCAATCTCTTCTTGAAAACCTCCAGTGATGGAGGACCTGCAACTTTTGAAGGCAAGCCATTCCACTGATTAATTGATCTAATTGTCAGGGAATTTCTAGGTTGTGTCTCTGCTTGATTAGATTCCATTCGTTGTTTCTCATCCTGCCTTCAAGTCCTTTGGAGAATAGGTTGACCCCCCTCTTCTTTGTAGCAGTGTCTAATCATACATCATGACAAATTCTTTGGGTTGTTTTTTTTTAATCTACAAGTATGTTTCCAGAAAAAACAACAACAGAAAAATCTGGATTCATAGCATCTTTAGCTTGGTACTGAAATGTGAAGAGGAAGGAGAAAATTCTCCCAGATCAAGGTTGGCAATTAGAAGGATATGAACAGGTATTTCATTCTTTCAGGATATGGTTTCAACTTGTCTCTCTAATTTATAGCCTTGAGATTTCACAAGTCTTCTATTCAAATATTTACTAGATCCAATCCTGTTAAGTCCTTTCAGGTCAGTCAAGGTCAGTTGTGAATCATACTTTTTTAATGATGTTTATTAAGAGAAGATTTTACAAAGATTTTTTTTAAAAAAAAACCTCACAGAAACATAGAAGAAATAGAAAAATATTATAAAACGATAAAACAGCAGAGAATAACACAAAGGCAACAAAGAGAAAGAGATCTAAAAACCATTTTCAATCTTCTTCTTTAATAAAATAATCCAGAAAATTTATCGATTTTAAGCAAAAAAGTCTCTAAATTTAGGTTTATTAGAATAGTATTTATTTATTTAAAATAGGGATAAATGCTTGCCTGGATCTGCATCTTGAATTGCAACGCAGACACTGATTAGACCAAGAGAAATCTAAGCAATATATAAAGATCCCCAGTAATTGAGAGATTGCCTTTATCTCTTTGTCTTTCCATTATGACATTGCGATGATTGTTGTGTGGGTTTTCATTGCTATTGTTTTATCTGTGCTCACTTACAATCCACCGTGGTAATGAGCAGGACATTGGCCTTTTAAATGAATGAAACAAAAGCCAAATCATTTTCACATTCTTCATCAAACAGAATGCAGAAGCACTAGCATTTGCCAGCTCTGAAGTTCGAGGTACAATTTGTGTTGTCATTGAAAGGACTGTCTAGTTGTCCTTAACTCCCAGCACCTAGCTGCTACGACCCCAGCAGATTGCCATAATGAGTAGCTGTCTTATCACTTTCAAAAGTATGACAAGCAGAAATGTAAGTAAATTGTGATGTGCCTGAATCAGCCTGCATGTTCCTTTAATGAACATGGAACACATGTCTAGGTGTAAAGCAGAGGAAATGGGAGGAGGTACTGGCTAAGAGCCGAGGTGGTGCAGTGGTTAGGGTACAGTACTGCACGCCACTTCAGCCTGACTGTTATCTGCAGTTCAGCGGTTCTAATCTCACCAGCTCAGGGTTGACTCAGCCTTCCATCCTTCCGAGGTGGGTGAAATAAGGACCCAGACTGTGGAGGCGATATGCTGACTCTGTAAACCGCTTAGAGAGGGCTGAAAGCTCTATGAAGCGGTATATAAGTCTAACTGCTATTGCTATTGCTATTGCTAATAGAAGAAGGGACGCGGTGGTTCAATGGCTAAAACACTGAGTTTGTTGATCAGAAAGGTCGGCAGTTCGGAGATTCGAATCCCTAGCGTCGTGTAACAGGGTGAGCTCCTGTTACTTTGCCCAGCCTCTGCCAACCTAGCAGTTCAAAATCACGTAAAAATGCAAGTAGAAAAATAGGAACCACTTTTGGTGGGAAGGTAACAGTGTTCTGTGCACCTTCGGCATTTAGTCATAGCAATAGCAATAGCAGTTAGACTTATATACCGCTTCATAGGGCTTTCAGCCCTCTCTAAGCGGTTTACAGAGTCAGCATATTGCCCCCAACAACAATCCGGGTCCTCATTTTACCCACCTCGGAAGGATGGAAGGCTGAGTCAACCCTGAGTCGGTTGAGATTTGAACAGCCGAACGGTAGAACTGCAGTCAGCTGAAGTAGCCTGTAGTGCTGCATTTAACCACTGCGCCACCTCGGCTCATGTTGGCCACATGACCACAGAGACGTCTTCGGACAGTGCTGGCTCTTCAGCTTTGAAACAGAGATGAATACCGCCTCCTAGAGTCAGGAATGACTAGCACATCTGTGCAAGGGGAACCTTTAGCTTGCTGGCTAATAGCAGAGCAATGCTTTACTAAAATTTCCATTTAAGTGTAGGTCCTCTACAGACTTAGAAACAGTGGAAAATAAAAGTCGTAATTCATCCCAGCTTAGGATAGGATGACAGAAAGACTAATTGTTTGGAAGTCCTTTTCATCCAAAGCTTTGGGTTAGTAGGAACTATCCATGGTACTGCTTAAACAGTTGTATTTGCTCGTGAAGCCATAAATCAGCCCTCAGCCTTCTGTGTTCTGAGTCAATGCGAAGTAACATTTAATTCTTGGTCTCAAGAGTCCAACATCGTCTGTCTCCTTCACAACCAAGAGACTAGGGCCCTCCACAGGTGGTCCTCAACTTGCAACCACAACTGAGCCCAACATGTATGTTGCAAAGTGAGAAGTTTGTTAAGCAAGTTTTGCCCCATTTTGCAATGGTTTGTAATTCACTTAACATCTGTTAAGTGAATCACTGCAGCTTGTTAAATTAATAACATGGTTGTTAAGTAAACTTGGCTTCCCCATTGACTTTGCTCATGAGAAGGTTGCAAAAGGGGGATCTCGCATGACTCCGAAATACTGAAACTGTCAGAGTTTGTTGTGGAAATCAAATCTAGAAAGCACACATAGGTAACTGATTCAGCAGGATTCATTAACTTCTCTTTATATGTAATATAACACATGAAGTAAATATACCGTGCCAAAACTGGTACTTCCAATGTGGTAGCAATAGCAGTAGCAATAGCAATAGCAGTTAGACTTATATACTGCTTCATAGGGCTTTCAGCCCTCTCTAAGCGGTTTACAGAGTCAGCATATCGCCCCCACAGTCTGGGTCCTCATTTCACCCACCTCGGAAGGATGGAAGGCTGAGTCAACCCTGAGCCGGTGAGATTTGAACAGCCGAACTACAGAAGTGCAGTCAACTGAAGTAGCCTGCAGTGCTGCATTTAACCACTGTGCCACCTCGGCTCCTGGTAGAAAGGACAAGCAAACACAGGCAGAGGGGAGAACAGTTTCAGTTCAGAGCAGCAGACCAGCTTAGAGCACAGCACAGACTCAGAGCTTTAATACAGAACAGTTGAGCTAAGCCCACGCCCAGGCTCCTTGCTGTCTCCTTGTTGCTCACACAGCAAATACTGTTTCAGTTTCCAAACAGCCCTCATTGGCTGACCCAGTTGCCATGTCTCTGCCAGTCATAAACTCTCATACACAGACAGAAACCATCATAAATATGAACCAATTGTAATGCATCTGAATGTAAATCACAGTCACATGATTTACATTCTTTATTCCCTATGGGAGGGGCCATTCACCGTCCACCTGTGCCTTTACTCCCAAGTAGGCCCTTGTTCCTTAGTTGTTCCCTTCCCTTGGCAGCTCTGTGCATGTGCACACTGGGAAGAGGCTGCAGCTGTTCTTCTGCCCCACTGATGTCTGACTCTGAAGGCAGCTGATAACTGGCATACGGCCTTGGCCCCCTTTCTCCCTCCAACACAGAGCCCTCATCAGAGCCTTCCCCAGACTCCAGGACTGGCCCATGTTCCTCCCCAACCTCCTCACTGTCCGAATCTGCTGCCAGCTATGCTGGTTGCTGGCGGGCCGCAACAGTATCTCAAATATCATGTGTTATGAATGTCATTGAGTTAGACGATAATTATTTCTTCATTAAAAGTGTTATCGTTCTGTGTTAATCAGCTGGGTAAACTAGTGTAGCAATTTAGAGTTATTGCTTTCTGAACCCAGGAACGAAAGGTGTAAATAATTTTACAGGAATTATAAATGTGAACTTTAAAAAAAAACTGAATTTGAATTCAAAGCTTCTTTGATTAAGAGGCCAATTTTTGGCTCCCAAATCTTCTATACGTAGAGAAAGTCTCAGTGTTTGTGTTGAATAAGTACCAGAGACTCGAACGGATCTCAAAGGAAGGTACACAGTTATTAGAAATATCAGAGGCAAAAACTCCTTTTTCTGCAATTGATTTATAGACCTAACAAAGGACAAATGTCTTTTTAATATACTAAAAATAAACTTAACACTTCAGCAAAGCTTTAGCTGCGCTGGCTGGGGATTGAAATTTGATTCATAATGAGGAGTTAGATAAAAGTAAAGATAGGATGGGAAAAATGAAAGTTATTAATTTGCTTGAAATTGAAACTTATGAACACTTTGAGTAATCAATTAAAGTCTCAGAGGAGTGGTGGGTTTCTGCCGGTTCGCACTGGATCGGGAGAACCGGATGGTGAAATTTACCGATCCAGTCAGAGGAGGTTCGACCGGTGGACCCAGAAGCAACTTCCGGAATGCCTGCCCCAGCCCTGTCGCTCCTAACTCACCCCCGCCCATACGGAAACCGCTCCATCACTCGCTCCCCGCGCCCGTCCGCACTATCCTAGCCCAATTTGGTGTCAAGTCCCATACCTGGGAGTGGAGGTGGTAAACGGAGAATCATGGAGAGGTCCAGTGGCACAATCCACCAGACAGCAGTGGCAAGCTCAGGAGTTTTCTGTCATGCCTCCTCCAATCTCCCAAAGTTTTTTCTCCAGAGTGTGATAGCTTTCTACTGGATTCCCCTCCGTCTTGCCTCCTCCGATCGCCGAAAGTTCTTTCCGCAGTGTGTGATAGCTTTCTACTGGATTCCACTCTGTCGTGCCTCCTCCGATCTCCCAAAGTTTTTTCCCCAGTGTGTGATAGCTTTCTACTGGATTCCTCTCCTGCCAATTACCTCCCTACGACCTGTTAGATCACACAGATTAGGCCTCCTCCGAGTTCCATCCGGCAGTCTGTGTCGACTGGCAACTACGCGGAGGAGAGCCTTTTCAGTAGTAGCTCCGACCCTTTGGAACGATCTCCCCGTGGAGATTCGCACCCTCACCACCGTCCAGACCTTCCGCACAGCCCTCAAGATCTGGCTATCCCGTCAGGCCTGGGGATAAAGATTCTAATCCGTCCCCACCCGAATGATGAATGAATGTTGTGTTCTATTTTACTTATGTATTGTCTTATGTCTTGTCTTGTATTCCCCTCCCTATAAATTGTAAGCCGCCCTGAGTCCCCTCAGGGAAAAGGGCGGCCTATAAATAATAAATAATAAATAATAAACAAATCTCTCTGTCCTGCCTCCTCTGTTCTCCCAAAGTTCTTTCCTCAGCATGTGATAGCTTTCTACTGGATTCCCCTCTGTCCTGCCTTCTCTGATCTCCCTAATTTCAGCCCTTAATCCTCAAGTTGTCTATTTTTGGGAGGTTTTCCCCTCTCTTCCCCCTCCCCTTCATAGGAGTCCCAAAATTTTTTGCCACATGGTTTGGGTGGTGGTCATGTGACTGAGTGTGCATGAGTGATGTCAAGTTGGGCATACCTGCCTGGTCACATGACTTCCAAGACACGCCCACAAAATAGGCCACACCCACAGAATAAGTTGTAAAAAAATTGAAACCCACCACTGCCTCAGAAGCTATTTTTTAAAGATGTATCGTAAGTATAATAAAAGAAGATAAATCTAGAACCAATATAGAATAACATTTTTTAAAAGGGGGGAAACATCTTTTTTTTTCATTGAGTGCTATCTAACAAAATGAAATTCAATTTTTAAAAAGTCAATTTCTACATTTAGGGAAGAAAAACAAAATGCACAGGTACAGTATAGGTGGTACCTTCCTCAATAGTAGTAACTGTGAGAGGGATCTTGGAGTCCTAGTGGACAACCATTTAAATAGGAGCCAGCCGTGGGCAGCAGCTGCCAAAAAAGCCAACACAGTTCTAGGCTGCATCAACAGAGGGAGAGAATCAAGATCAAGTGAAGGGTTAATACCACTTTATAAGGCCTTGGTAAGGCCACACTTGGAATACGGCATCCAGTTTTGGTCATGTAGAAAAGATGTGGAGACTCTAGAAAGAGTGCAGAGAAGAGCAAGAAAGATGATTAGGGGACTGGAGGCTAAAACATATGTAGGAACTGGGTATGTCTAGTTTAATGAGAAGAAGGACTAGGGGTGACATGATAGCAGTCTTCCAATATCTCAGGGGTTGCCCCAGAGAAGAGGGAGTCAAACTATTCTCCAAGACACCTGAATGCAGGACAAGAAGCAACAGATGGAAATTAACCAAGGAGAGAAGCAACTTAGAACTAAGGAGAAATTTTCTGACAGTCACAACAATTAACCAGTGGAATAATTTGCCTCCAGAAGTTGTGAATTTTCCAACACTGGAAGTTTTTAAGGAGATGTTGGATAACCATTTGTCTGAAGTGGTGTAGGGTTTCCTATCTAAGCAGGATGTTGGACTAGAAGACCTCCAAGGTCCCTTCCAGCTCTGTTATTCTATTCTAACATCTGTTTTTTTCCTAGTCCACATTCTGCAAAACT
The DNA here is from genome assembly GCF_051295495.1 of Thamnophis sirtalis. Classification (NCBI taxonomy): domain Eukaryota; kingdom Metazoa; phylum Chordata; class Lepidosauria; order Squamata; family Natricidae; genus Thamnophis; species Thamnophis sirtalis. The sequence continues at coordinate 3,963,365 of NW_028261392.1, forward strand.
CATTATATATCCCTATATGCAGTACTATTTCTTTAAAAAAAATCCATTATTGGTTGTTAGGCTAAAGAAATTTTAATAATGTTTTGTAATCACTCTGGATTTATTCATAAAAGAAATATTACAGATTTAATCAGAAGAGATCAATATGTATTCCTCCCATTGATATTTGTGCTCAATTAGTCCTTTCAGTTAAATATTTTTCTTCAAGAAACTGAGAAAAATCATCCGACAATCTTTAATAAATCCAGTTGTTAGTTTACTGACCCACATAATGCATGTAAATTGAGATTTATTTGATTCTTTGTTAGCTGTCATTTTATTGCAAAAGACAAGAAAAACACGGCATATCTCATTGATTTTTCTTTTCCTAGGTTGGACAATGTTTTGGTCTGTGAAACAAGAGACAACAAAGTTTTCTTTTGTCCTTGATATCTTTTTCTTTTTATAGTTCGTCTTTCAAAAATAAAAATAACAACAACAAAGATGGAAAAGGAAAAATACTTCAGAAGTATTCTAAAATAGAATAGAGCATTGCTCCGAGTTTGAATTTTAACTAAAAAAAAAAAAAAATGCTCATAGTAAAAAAGTCAAATACAATTTCAGAAGAATTTCTCTAACAGCCCAAATATCAAACATTCTCGAAGGTTTTTTTTTTTTTATCGTGCTGATTGATCAATCACCATTTTATACATGCACGCTAGAAGTGCAATTTCAAAGAATTTGAAAAAGTTTCCCGCAATGGGTCTTATGATCTTTCAGGCGAGGAAAATTTGTAAACAAAAACGAAAAAGCAAGAGTGGAGTGAAAGAAACACAAAGCAGCCTTCCTAAACAAAATTAGTGGCTTGAAAAGTTTTCCTTACGCTACTTTCTTCTCTGTAAATAATAGCAATTAGTTTGAGTCACGGTTCTTCTATTAATTGCAGACGATAAGGAAAGGTAACAAAATTGTTTTCTGTCTTCCTTTTTTTATGGAAATCAAGCTGATACTATTTGTAAGGAAGTCAGGTGACTTCCTACGTAATGATACTTGTGCAACACTAACAATCAAAATCATGAGGTAGGTTCCACCACAAAACCGCGAAGCCCTTATCCGCGCCGACATAAGTGCAGAGGCAAATCCGCGCTGTCCGAAGCGCTAAGAAAAACACGACCCTACCGCGATGACATAACCGCGGAGGGCAAATCCACGCCTACCGAAGCACCCTAAACCTAACCCTAAACCTAACCCTAAACCTAGGGACTCGCTGTCAGAGTCTGGTGGCAGCTCCGACAGTTCCTGCTGGGCCACAACAGTTCCCTATACTTCTTGCTATTTACGGATTGGTCTGTATTCATATTCTTTTTTTCCTCTCTTAATGGATTATATCCATCTTGTAGCTCTTCCCATTGTATGCCTTTCTTTACCGCATCGATTGTCCCCATTTCATTGGGTCCAGCCTGGAGTCTGTCCAACTCTTAACATGGGTATTTATTGATTGGCTGCTTTGATCCTCTTATGTTTACTCCTAGCATCTTTTCAACGAAGGGATTTCAAAGATGTCACTTCAACTCTTCATGGCACCAGAGCAGCTGTCTTTCTGTGCCAGTCTGCAGTCTTATCTCTCATCAATGCGCTGGCTTTCAGTTCCCCATGGAAAAGCTCTTCTTATCACAAAAAGCAACAAGGAAAAATAAAATAAAGACTCAAGGTGAAGAAAGGAAAAATGTAGACAGCAAATACAGTGCAAGTGTCTTATCAAAGTAAAAAGTCTTGGCTCAACTTCCTAGAGATCATCTTTAATGCATTGCATCAACAACGTGTGTAGTATTTAAGTTGTCGCTACACATTCTTTTTAAAACCAGGACATTTTAGAAAACTACAAGCGATCCATTCTTAGTATATGGAAACAGGATCTTGATGCTCAAGTACAATTCAACAGGGTCAGAAAATCCTAGCAATTCTTTTGTCAGGGTTCCAGGTAATAAATCAATTGCAAGGAATTGAGTTACTCAAGGATTCCTTTTATTGGAAATATCATATTGGCACATATCGGCAGTTCGGCGGTTCAAATCTCACCGGCTCAGGGTTGACTCAGCCTTACATCCTTCCAAGGTGGGTAAAATGAGGGCCTGGATTGTTGGGGGCAATATGCTGACTCTGTAAACCGCTTAGAGAGGGCTGAAAGCCCTATGAAGTGGTATATAAGTCTAACTGCTATTGCTATTGTATAGAACAATGTGTATTCGACTAATATACTACAATTTGCTCATTCCATAACGAAATTCCCTTTGTAACTCACAAAATATTTAGAAGGACTATGCACACAAACAATTCAGAACGAGGGGAGGGAAATCTTTTTTCCTCATAGAAAATAACTCAGGAAAGGTCAAATCGGAAAATATTATAAAAACATTGCAGCCTTCATACAAATGTATAAACCACAGACTCGCGCAGAACTGTGGTGGTAAATTTGGTGAAAAGGAAATTGATGGAATGGCTTATCGCTAGTAATTCAGCCTCTTCTGCCCCAGACGAGGAAATCCAATAAGAAAACTTCCTATTGAGCTGCAGCCAGCTCTTCATTTATCATGGTTTCCTAGATCATATAAAGTGGCTGATGCACAACCTCGCCTGCTTATTAATGTCTTGTGAGCATGGAGCTGTAAAAAGCCACTTGGTCTTGCTGCAGGGAATGTCTTTCCAATACTCTATGGTCTGCGATGGAAGCCGCCTTAAAGCAACCTATCTCAGCAGGTCATCGGAGTTTTGTTCCAGATCAACAGTCCTTCATTTCAAAACAAACCTTGGTCAAGAAGGCACCAAAAAAACAAAGGGCTCCATGCATGGAAATCACACACAAACTGCCCTAAGTGGTTCCATGGCTGCCCTCAAATCTCCCTGCCACCACGGGGTATCTATCTTCAACCTTGCCATCCCATCTTCCTTTCACTGTGTGTTAAAATTGTGAAATTGTATCTTCTTTGAGAGGTGCCCGTGAAAGTCACCTCACGAATATATACATACATACTCTCTCTCTCTCTCTCTCTCTCTCTCTCTCTCTCTCTCTCTCTCTCTCTCTCTCTCTCTCTCTCACACACACACACACACACACACACACACACACACACACACACACACACAAGATAGATAGATAGATGATAGATAGATAGATAGATAGATAGATAGATAGATAGATAATATAGATAGATAGATAGATAAGATAGATAGATAGATAGATAGATAGATAAGATAGATAGATAGATAGATAATATAGATAGATAGATAGATAGATAGATAGATAGATAAGATAGATAGATAGATAGATAGATAGATAAGATAGATAGATAGATAGATAAGATAGATAGATAGATAGATAGATAGATGATAGATAGATAGATAGATAGATAGATAGATAGATAGATAGATAGATAGATAGATAGATAATATAGATAGATAGATAGATAAGATAGATAGATAATATAGATAGATAGATAGATAGATAGATAGATAGATAGATAGATAGTTAGATAGATAAGATAGATAGATAGATAGATAGATGATAGATAGATAGATAGATAGATAATATAGATAGATAGATAGATAGATAGATAAGATAGATAGATAGATGATAGATAGATAGATAGATAGATAGATAGATAGATAGATAGATAGATAGATAGATAGATAGATAATATAGATAGATAGATAGATAAGATAGATAGATAGATAGATAGATAGATAGATAGATAGATAAGATAGATAGATAGATAGATAAGATAGATAGATAGATAGATAGATAGATAGATAGATAGATAGATAGATAGATAGATAGATAGATAGATAGATGATAGATAGATGATAGATAGATGATAGATGGATGGATGGATGGATGGATGGATGGATGGATATGGATATGGATATGGATATGGATATGGATATGGATATGGATATGGATATGGATATGGAGATATGGAGATAGATAGATAGATAGATAGATAGATAGATAGATAGATAGATAGATAGATAGATAGATAGATAGATAGATAGATAGATATAAAAGTCAGGGTTTTTTTTTGTTCATTGTCTATGTCAGAGTTCTAAATAGCATCCAAAAGTAAATCAGAGTCCAAGGCAAAGTATTGCTCAAAGTTCCAATTTATTAAGAGAGCCAGGTTGGCACATCTGGGAAAACCTGAATCTGAAGGTTTCCCACCCAGTTGAAGGTTCAAGATCTTGCCCTCATACCCACAAGTCCATCACATGGTCCAATCTTCTGCTGCCATGCTGGCAGCTTCCACCCATCCAGTTCCAGTCAGTTGCAGAGGTCCAGAGACAAAGGATGACCTTGGCTTTCTAGAATTTTTTTTTGTTACAGCTACATATCATCTAACTCCGTACAATTCCCCCCTCCCATTTTTCCCACAATAGAAAAAGTAGAATAATAGAAAGTGCGGCAGGCCAAGATCCAAAAGAAAAGATGGATGCAGGCCTAGCATTTATAGAGCCTTGAGTTTTATTTTGTATCAGCTTTTTCTAGGCCAATTTCTTTATTCCCCAACTGGAATTTTCAAAGGGTGTGATTTTCTTGACTATAATCTTCTATATACTGTATATTAAAACCAAATACCACTCACTCATCACAAAATCTTCAGAACCTTAAAACCTACAAACTAAAAATTTGGCACCTATGTTCCTCTTGGCTTCTAGGTGCTTGTAAAGGATTTTTCGAAATGACCATCAGATCATTGGTATTTCTTATACAGTAATGAACAAACTCTGACATTCTACTCCCCCTCCCCATCTGAAAAGAACTCTGTTCCAACTGCTAGTTGCCTCACGTTCCGTTACCTCAGTTCAAACTAGCAGACGTTCCACTCATTCACTCAGGAGTGGTCTGGGGCTCCTTACAGTACTAAACATGAGTACCTCACCAAAATGTCTACCCCTTACACCTATGGAACTGCTTACGAACTCAAGGTAGAGGAAGCGATATTCCCTTATGTGTTTCACTCACCGACCATTACTGAGCCAATGGATTGTGAACTGAATTTCTCCTGCATAGCCCAATCACATAGTTTCGTCGCAAAGCACAGATATCCAGCTAGTATCAAAATATTCAGGCTTCAAGTTTCTGAAGCTCTTACTAAATGAGTGTTGTGATATACTCGTAGAATCTACTTAACAACAGAGGTCACACCTTTGTGATTATGGTCAGTGGGTATCTGGATGCTTTTCAAATCGATGCTTCTTGATGGGACGCCATTCTTGGTTCGGACCATGTCTTTGATTAACGGGCCATCTTTGTGTACACAATTCTGCAACTCTGTTTTTAAGTGCTAGGTTCTTCCTTGACCTCAGCTTCCGAAGAGAAACATTCGCTAGTTGAAATCCACATGAAACAACTGTAGATTTTATGTGTTAGGGTATTTTTAAAAATTATTTTTTTTAATGAACTGCCTAGAGACCAATTGGACTCAGGCAGTGTATAACTCTCATAAATAAACAATAAATTTACTGACAACTCTGGGTAAAATGAGCATGTGCAAAATCTGGCAAAATCTCCAGGCTTTCTTCAATGCATGTTTCTCTTTGTTCTCCTTACACAAATTCCCCTTTTCTCTCTGTTCCAGTATCGCTCAGCCTCAGTGGTGGGTTTCAAAAATTTTTGGAACCTCTTCTGTAGGTGTGGCCTGCTTTCCGGGTCCACTGGTGGAACCTCTTCTAACCGGTTCGGTAGATTTCACAAACCGGTTCTACCGAATAGGTGCAAACTGGTAGGAACCCACCTCTGGTCAGCCTTTACCCCACCAAGTCATTTTTTTTTCATTGTGGATAATCTATGAGGTTTCCCGCTATCTCACTCACTGTCACAACTGCCACCCAGGGGTGAGTTCCAGCCACCATTACTACTGGTTCAGTAGTACCGATATGCCCACATTTTTATTTAAAATAATCTGCGCATGCGCACAACATGAAAAAACGAATAAAAATTACATTGTGTAAATGAAGATTGTTCTGCGCATATGCAGGACAGAAAATCAAGATGGCGCCGCTGATCATAGAAATGGTACAGTCACGTGTCCACCGGAGTTACTACCTATTCAGCCAAACCGGACCAAATAGCAATAGCAGTTAGACTTATATACCGCTTCATAGGGCTTCCAGCCCTCTCTAAGCGGTTTCCAGAGTCAGCATATCGCCCCCACAGTCCGGGTCCTCATTTCATCCACCTCGGAAGGATGGAAGGCTGAGTCAACCTTTGAGCCGGTGAGATTAGAACCGCTGAACTGCAGATAACAGTCAGCTGAAGTGGCCTGCAGTACTGCACCCTAACCACTGCGCCACCTTGGCTCTCAAATAGGAGGAACATACCTCTGCTACCACTTCACACCCACGCTCCTGCTATCGCACGGTGCCAGCCTGCCATGGAGGCTATAGGGAGGGGGAAAGTGAAAGTAATGGAAGCAAGTATGCCTCCCTGAGACAATGCTTCAAGGTCGCTCCCCTGGGAGAAGAAGGCAGCTGCAAAACAGCCCGTCCCCATGGTTGACCATTTCAAAAGCATCTTCTTCAAAACTGTTTGGATCAGTGGTGGGTTGCAGGCGGTTTGCCCTACCCACCCGCCCGAGCTCCTTACCTGTCTTTTAAGACCTCTGAGCTTCCATGCACACGCATGGCGCATACAGCGCCTGCGTGACGCTCTGCTGAGCAGCTGGAGCGCCACAGAGGCTCACGGAGGCGGTAAGATGCATACGCTCTCTGCGTGCATGAGTGCATGCACTGCACGCATCCATGTGGACACCACTGGGCCCATTACAACCATACCAGTTGGAATGGGATCCGGAACCCACCACTGGTTTGGATGATCCATGGGGCCAGCATAGGAAAATGCCTAAGAGGGGGAAAGTTGCACTTGGGGATTTTGGTGCGCAAATTTCAGTTCTGGCTTTGTATTACTGCAGTTCTAATAAAATGGTGCCTTTTGCAACCAATGGAGCCAAGGATCATTTTTACTTAGGGATGCAAATGTGGCAAGGGTAACACACACACACAATCTCCAGTTGTGCAGAATTATTTTCCCTGTCTACACTTTGTCTAATGCCTGCAACCTCTGTGCCATAATTCTTTTGCTCTTGAGACCTTCACATTACTGAGATAACTCCTCGTTGATAGGACATGCACCATGAGTAGCAAGGTCTACCTTCTATATGTGATTTAAAAAATAAAACCTTATATTTATTTGCATTATACAAATTTTGACAGAATGGGGAAATGGAGAGGGGGAACATTTACACAATATTTGCAATATCTGGGATTTTTTTACCTTTAAGATAAGCTTGGCTGGACTTCAGTATTCTTACAAACTGGGAGAAAACAGTTTTGAATCTCTGAAAGGTTTGGCAAAGATGGATGTGGAATCCAATGGTGTTACTGACATACACTGACACCTGAGAGCTAACTCATTTTAAATTGTGCAGTTGGAATCACACATGTAAAACCTAAGAAAAATATACATTTTCGATTCCAAGATTCAATTTGTCCAGAGCAATCCAGATTTCATAACTTAAATATATGACACATTCTCAGATTCAGACACTAAAATCCTATTGAACAGGAAATGAAGTTTGAAGTGTTTGTATTTCTTACATGATCAATTAAAGGGGAGTATCTGGGCAATTTTTTAGCAAGAGGATTGATGTGGAAATATTAATGCATGTCTTAATGATTTTACATTAGCATTTATCTGCAAAAACAGAGGAAATGCCTAAAGTACACTGCACAAATCTAATAGTAAAAATCAAACTTTTTGATTTTTATATTTTGAATCCAACTTATACCAACATTTGAATCCATTTATATTTTATATTCTGAATCCAATTTATACCAACGTTTGAATCCGTTTATATTTTATATTTTGAATCCAACAAATACCAATGTACTATAAATCATCTACGGTTAAAATCAACAAAATAAAATTTAGAAGCCAAATATTGTTAAATATTTGGAAGTCCATCCTTAACTACCATCGAAGGTTGTTAATTCAGATGGAAGAAATGTATAACAATAGTGTTGTGGCCCGCCAGCAGAGCTGGCTACAGAGTTGGAGATTGAGAAGGTTGGGGAGGAGTTTGGGATAGTCCTGGAGTATGGAGAAGGCTCGGGCGAGGGGTCTGCATCGGAGGCTAAACAGCAGTGAGGCAGAGGAACAGCTGGAGCCTGTTCCCAGTGTGCGCATGCGCAGAGCTGCCAGAAGAAAAGAACAACTCAGAAATCAGGGTCGACTTGGGAGTAAAGTCACAGGTGGAAGGTGTTTGGCCCCTCCCACAGGAAATAAAAGAGGAGCGAAAGGGGAGGGGGCTTTTGCAGAAACAATTTGTTCATTTATTCATTCATTTCAGGAGTGTGAAGATCTGTCCATGAATTTCAGAGACTCTGTGCCAAGTCTTTCCTTGCTCAGCACCTCACTTGGAAAATATTTACATGGCAGCTTTCCAAGATAGATAAGGTTTGTGGTCATAAATATTCCTTTGAAAGACTGTTTGCCAGGCCTTGCTGAATATGACTGAGAGGAATTCACATTTGTTTAATACAAGGGGTTTTGTCGGGACCAGGAATCTGCCTCATGCTTTTTGGGGAAGCCTAGGTCTAAACAAATATTGAGAAACAAGGACCTTTGTGCTTTGGAGAAGTTTGAGAACTTTCCCACATATTTTCATTCCATAAATAGTCCAAATTCTTTCATAGGTGATATGAAAGGCTTAGAAATAGATTTGGAAATAGATTGGGTTCAGGTTTAATGGAAACACACACATATATGTAAGAAGGGGCATCTCAAAGTCAGAGCCAAAGATAAAAGAGATTTTTATTTAAGAAGGAGTCAACTTATTCTCCAAAGGACCAGGAGGCAGGACGAGAAGCCATGGATGGAAACTAATCAAGGAGAGAAGCAACCTAGAACTAAGGATACATTTCCTGACAGTTAGAACAATTAATCAGTGGAACAGAAGTTGCCTCCAGAAGTTGTGAATGCTCCAACACTGAAAGTTTTTAAAGAAAATATTGGATAACCATTTGTCTGAAGTGGTGTAAGATTTCCTGCCTAAGCAGGGGGTTGGACTAGAAGACCTCCAAGGTCCCTTCCAACTCTGCTATTCTATAATTAACTGCAGATTTTTTCTCTCCTAGATTTCTAGCATCATTTCATGGATTCCTTCTTGTTCATTAAGCGGAAAATCCTCCTGCAATTACGAAGCAGAAATTTGTCTCTCAATGCAGAGAGTCATCTGCTCTTGGCATGTCTATTGGGTCTCTTCAGTGGAGCATTCAGATCAAATAAATCTAACCGCTCTTTTCGGTTTGGGCTTTTGTTTAATTAGTATAAAGAAGTTGTGTCTCTAACTCCCGCTTGGTTGTGAATAAAACAATGTAGACAACCTTGTCAAGCAAGATCTCATCAACGCAATGCCTACATTAGAACTGACAGGTGTCTGGCCGTATAGGATTGACATGCTGCTGAAATTTACCTCAGCTTGACCAAGATGTTGAAGGAAATCTGAATCTCACATAACGAGATGCCTAACATTTAAAGTATGCTTCAAATTTAGCTTTTGTTGGCTTTTCAGTGCAAATTTTGGGTTGTAATTTTGGCAGGAGGAGGGAAACAATTCTTTACTGGTTTCTGTTTTATTTCCCTCAAATTTCCTGGTGGACTCTCATTCAAGTGACCCTAAGGCCTTTTTCTTAGCTTTTGAAGAACATCTAACGTGGAGTAAGAGATGCCAGCTAGGTGGACAATCAAATGTGCAAAAAACCCAAAATGTAAATGGTATTTTGTATCTTTTCAAAAAGGTTTATTAATGATATTTGCAGGTTTATGTATTTTATTATTTTGTTTATTGGCCCAAATGTTGTAATAAAGATTTGATTTGGTGCCTCCTCTCCCAAATAATTTTGCAACCAAGACTGATGACTACAAGTGGCCTTAAAAAGCAGACAAACAGATCCATTTCTTTTTTGTGTTTCCATGAAATATTAAGAAAGTTTTTTTTAAAGTGGTCTGGTTTTGGTTCTTCTTCCACAAAATCATACAGTCTGACACCTTATTGAATTATGTAGTTTTCCTTCCTTGTCCTTTAAGTTCTCCCTGCTAAGAACGGCTGGACTCTAAAGATGGAATCATTTGATTTATTGGGAACTAAGCATTTATTCCCAAACCTTTGCCCTTGTCATGGTCTGGATTTGTCTGCAAAGAGCTTGCAAATGTTAAACTATTTATTATTCACTGTTTAAACTTTCAGATGCAACTTCCAGGGAATATTTCATCTGTCAGTTGACTTTAAAAAGCTGACCATTAGAATTCTAGTCAGAAACTACGTCTAGCATGTGCTGTGTTTTCACTTCTTGTTGGCAAGGCCTTTCTCTTTCTTTCTTTCTATCTTTCTTTCTCTTTCTATTCTTTTTTCTTTCTTTTCTTTTTTCTTTTTTCTTTTCTCTTCCTCCCTCCCTCTTCTTTCTTTCTTTCTTTCTTTCTTTTTCTTCCTCCCTCTTCTTTCCTTTCTTACTCCTTCTTTCTTTCTTTCTTCTTTTTCTTTCTTCCTTTTTCCTCCCTCCCTCTCTCCCTCCCTCTTTCTTTCATTCTTTCTTTATTTCTTTTTCTTCCACTCTCTTCCTTCCTCTCTCTTCCACCTTCCCTCTTTCTTTGTCTTTTTTCTTCCTTTCCCTCCTTCCCTCTTTTTCTTTCTTTCTTTCTTTCCTCCCTCCCTCTTTCTTTCCTTCTTTCCTTCTTTATTTCTCTCCCTGTTTTCTTTCTTTCTTTCTTTCTCTTTATTCTTTTCTTTCTTCTTCTTTTCTTTTTTCTTTTCTTTCTCTTCCCTGTCTTGCAGTATCCCATTTGTGATTTGTCTCATTCGAAGAGAATCACATTAACCAAAATCACTGACCTTACTTAATTTGGGCTTTAGGGACCAAGTTTAAATATTTATATATGACTTAATGATGCCTGATCTAGAGAATCAATGCTGAAATGTTCTTTTCTGGCCCCCTTTAGAAGCAGCAATTTTCATCCTCAACCGTTGAAACAGCTCCTTGTCTATTGCAATGCTCTTGCAACGCTATTAGCAAAACTATTTAGTAATAACATATCATCTTTCTCCATTGTTGCATTATATCAAGTAAACCTCCAACGTCAAGCCAAGTAACCCTATAAGATGAGGCTTTATATCTCTTCATGGTGCGAAAGGACTATGATGCAAGCCACTCTTTCAATTAAAAATCAAGCATCTGTAAGATGATTAAATTATAAAAGAGGCCAGACACCTTTCCAGAATTAGCTATATGCTTGTCAGCTAATGCAGTTTTTACACTTGCAAACTTCCTACCTACTGTATGTCGTTAAGAAAAATTGATTCAATGCCACCAGTGTTTCTTCTCCTGACTTACGTACCACAAGGAGGCAGTAGGGTATAACTAGAAAAGTTAGATTTTCTTCCGTGTTCCCCCTTTGCCAGCCTGACTGTTTTTGTTAATGTTAGGCCACTTCCTTCCTAAACACCCATGCATATTGTAGGAAGTTAAAACCCACCCCTCTGCTAGAAAAATGAAATATCCTGGGAAACATTAAGAAGGCGGAATATTATATTTTTCTGGATCAGAAATGGAGTAATGTGTTTTTAGGCAGCAAGTAGACTCGCTCTTAATAGCCCCCACCTTTGTCAATGGGCCATTAAAAGGCCTGAGCCAGTCCATTCTACATAACAAAGATCTCCCCCCTTCAGCTCCAGGGTGATAAGATTAAGGCATGATAGTATTAGCCCTTTACCCATCTCAACGCAGGGCACCTGGGAACACAACCAAGCTTGGGACTCAAAAGACGCACAATTTACAAAGTTAGCTAAGTATCAACACCACCCACCCGCCCGCCTCTGGGAGTCTGAGAACCAATCAGAATGTGTTTCTTACACAGGAACCGGAAACAGAGAGGTGGGGCCAGGAGCTCTCAGGAGGCCTCTTTGCTTCTTTTTCTTGACTCAACATCTTTGAAGCATGTGATCCTCCTTTTCTGTTCAGGAGCTCAAGCCATGTGATCCTGTCCACCATTAAAACCATCTTTCCAAGCAGCAGCCGCGTTTCCAGTCTCTTTTTCCCCACTTGGAGCTGAACCCAGAAGGACATTTCTTCCAACAATATAACACATGCTTTTAAGTTCTCTTTCAACTATGATATATTTCCTGTAAACCAATATCAGTTATTCACCCAGTTACAAAAATGTAATTCTTTGCCCAGCTCAGATTCCTACTTTTCGGAATATTCACAGTAAACCCTGCAACCTCCAACATGTACAAAAATATCACAAAAAAATCCATGTAGGTAGTTGTTTTTTAGGGACCACAATTGGGACCAAGCTCTTCATCATGTTGCATTTCCAAAATGACAGGGAGCTATCCATCCCACTTCTACTTACACCAAATCACATCTTTGGCCGCCTGGTAACTTGTAACCAACAGGTATTGAAACATAAAGAATAGAATAGAATAGAATAGAATAGAATAGAATAGAATAGAATAGAATAGAATAGAATAACAGAGTTGGAAGGATCCTTGGAGGTCTTCTAGTTCAACCTCCCCAATTAAGAGATTAAGAGATTAAGATTAAGATTTAGTTTATTTGTATTTCGCCCTTCTCCGGGAGGGACTCAGGGCGGCGAACAACTCAAAAGGGGAAAAGGAGATACAAACACAATACACGTAATTAAAATACACAAGAGTCATACAGCCATACAAGTCGAGAGGGGAGGGGAATTCATCAACCCCAGGCCTTAGGCAGGAAACCCTATACCACTTCAGACAAATGGTTATCCAACATCTTCTTAGAAACTTCCAATGTCAGAGCATTCATAACCTCTGGAGGACACTGATTAATTGTTCTAACTGTCAGGAAATTTCTCCTTAGTTCTAAGTTGCTTCTCTGCTTGGTTACTTTCCATCTGTTGATTCTTGTCTTACCCTCAGATGCTTTGGAGAATAGCTTGACTCCCTCTTCTTTGTGGCAACCCCTGAGATATTGGAAGGCTGCTATCATGCCTCGCCTAATCCTTCTTTCTATTAAACTAGACATAATCAGTTCCTGCAACCGTTCTTCGTATGTTTTATCCTCCAGTCCCCTAATCCTCTTTGTTGCTCTTCTCTGCACTCTTTCTAGAGTCTCCACATCTTTTCTACTTCGTGGTGACCAAAACTGAATGCAGTATTCCAAGTGTGGTCTTACCAAGGCATTATAAAGTGGTATTAACTCTTCACATGATCTTGATAAAATATCAGTTATGTTTGACAAGTAGAGAGGAATATTTCTATCTAGGCTAAGATCTATGCTAAGAGTGGATGATCTACTCTGGGCACACGGCAATGTCAATGCAAACCAGGGGCAACTCTATATTCCATAGGCGATGTGTATGGTTATCTTGCATTGGATAAGAGCATATATAACAGTTCTATGGATAGCTAGATGTTTCAATTTTCTGCTCTCCAGTTTTTAGTTCTTAGACTTCTGTTTCCGCAAAAGTTATCACAAACCCAGATTCTCTTTTCTAGGTTCCAGTGCATATTCTCTTGGGATATTAAAGGGAAGATCTCTAAGTTCAGAATTTTTCCTTAAAATGTTTACCTGGAATGTAGAAAAGGGGGAAAAAAGAGAGAGAGATGGGAAGACTAGACATTCAGTTGGATTTTATAAAATATATTTTATGGAACATTCAACTCGTAAAGAGAGAAAACAAATCGGAGATATGTGTGTGCATAGAATGGAAAATCAACTTTTAGAAATAATGCAGAAAGTTTGGTAATGATGGCCTACAATAACGATGGCAGAATTTACTATTTATTTAATGAAATTAATGAGTTAGTGATAATGATGACACATTACTGTTAACAATCATTTCAGGGGCAAATATTAGTATGATGTCATAAACAAGATGATAAAAAAAGAAAAGAGAGGGGAAGAGGGAGAGAGAAAGGAAGGAAGGAAGGAAGGAAGGAAGGAAGGAAGGAAGGAAGGAAGGAAGGAAGGAAGGAAGGAAGGAATATTCAATTCAATTCAAAAGTATTTGACTTCTCTATAGTTATTTCCTGGAACAACAGAAGGGTATTACTTCTTATTATTAAGCAACCGGTGTTTCTTTTAAAGCTCTTTTAAAAATATTTAAATCCTTAAAAAATTATTTCCTTTCCTTTAAAGTTTTTTTTAATTGGCACTTATTTCTAAATCATAGGTCTTTAACCATATCTGTGAAAATGTTAATGTTAGGGCAAACCTTGCCAAAATTGATGAAGAGCCAAGAAGTGTTTGTATATTAAGAATTAGCTTTATGCAGGAATCATAAATACAATCACCATTAGAGAAATGGCCTGGCAAAGAGGGGATAATTTTATTCCATAAGCAACTCATAAAAAAGGCAAGCTTTTGTTGGGTGACAAATGTTGATGTAGCATTACAGCGATGAAAGTTTGTCTTTCTGTCTGTTTCGGCAGAAAGCTGGAAATGGAAAAGCTGAAAAATATTTATTCAGTTGGAACATTTGCATACCACTTGCCACTTAAAAACAAAAATCAAGTGGTTTAAAATAAATTCCACTTGAAACTTTACCTGTAGAATTGATGGATGGAAAAAGATCTACTTGGTGTTCTACTTGCAAGAAATAAACAAGTCTTTTTAGGGACAGGGGGGCTCAATGACTAAGACGCTGAACTTGTTGATCAGAAAGGTCAGCAGTTCGGCGGTTCAAATCCCTAGTGTCATGTAATGGAGTGAGCTCCCGTGACTTGTCCCAGCTTCTGCCAACCTACGAATTTGAAAGCATGTCAAAATGCAAGTAGAAAAAAAAAGGAACCACCTATGGTGGGAAGGTAACAGTGTTCTGTGTCCCTATGGCATTGAGTCACGCTGATCACATGACCATGGAGACGTCTTTGGACAGCGCTGGCTCTTCAACTTTGAAACGTAGATGAGCACCGCCCCCTAGAGTTAGGAACGATTAGAACATATGTGCGAGGGGAATCTTTACTCTTCTTATTATTCCTTTTTTTCTCTAGGACCTCTTCAGATTACAGAGAGATCATTCTTTATTTTATTTCCCTCCCCACCCCCAAAAAATGTCCTGTGAGTTGGGCAGAAAGAGACTGACTGGTTCAAAATCACTCAATGAATTTCCATAACTAATTGAGGGCACTTGGAGATTTATCTGTGTCCTCTCTCTCTCTCTCTCAAGATGCAAATGACCAGCTGTCTGCAAGGAGTATAAATCCTTCCATTCCCTGCCATCCAGTCAGAGCTGAAGAAGCTTCTTGGATGAGAAGCAAAACCTCTTCAAAAGGAAAATAAAACAAGTCCAGTTGCCACTTGGAAAAAAAAAACCTTTGGGACAACCATGACCGGGAGGACTGAGAATCTCCACATAATTTTAGCTATACAATTTGGGATGAACACACTTTGAAGGGTATGGGAGTAGAAATGGATTTTGAGAGGAAAAATTGCAGACTAAATGAACTATTTGCACTAGTCAGGTGACCCCCGAGGACACAGATAAACCTCCAAGTGGCCTCAAGGACTCTCTCAAAGGATGCAAATAACCAGCTGTCTGCAAGGAGTATAAATCCTTCCATTCCCCACCATTCAGTCAGAGCTGAAGAAGCTTTTTGGATGAGAAGCAAAACTTCAAAAGAAAAAGCAGAACATTCAGTGGCCTGTTGAAAAAAAATCACCTGTGGGACAACCATGACCTGAAGGACTGAGAGTCTCCATAGACACTTCCTCTCCTCTCATTCCTTGAGTAGTTTCTACCCTGAATCTAAATCTCCTACGTAGGTAGTTGTAGGCCTAACCATGGTGTCATCCAGCTGAGTTTCACTTCCACCAATAAGTCCAAAATGTTTCCAGCTATGGGTGGAAGCCAACTAAGTAATAGGACCCACAGGGAGTCCAGCTTGACTGTAAAATATTTAGGTTGTGTACAGTGCCGACAAAGATCTTATTTTTCCCCTGTGTTTATTTTATACATGTTTTCCAAGATGAATGCTGTTTCTTAGCAGAGGAAAATTCAGAGACTTTTGGTAAAGAATGGGAAGATGAGAAGGGGCAGGCAGCAGGGGCCAGAGATATGGAAGTATGTATGTACGCACGCACGCACGCACGCACACACACACACACACACACACACACACACACACACACACACACACACACACACACACACACACACACACACACACACATATATATATATATATATATATATATATATATATATATATATATATATATATATATATATATATATACCACTGTTAGCTTCCTCCCATAATTGGGGCTTACCAGGGGTTGTGAGACTAAATATATACCTTCTTCCCTGGCTTCAGCTGATAAGGAGGAGAACTTGTGGCTTAATGGTTAAGATGTTTGCCTAAGATGCAATATAGCACAGGTTCGAATCCCAGTAAGGGTATGGCTAGCTGATGAGAGCTAAATAGCTTGAAATAGATCTATACTAGTCTCCCTTTATTTATTTATCAGCACAAATATAACACGTGTGTGTGTGTGTGTGTGTGTGTGTATGTGTGTATATATATAAAGTCACAACCCCTGGTATGCCCAAATATGGGAGGAAGTTCACTGCTTCCATTCTCTGTCCATCGGCTCGTCAAGAGACCATCCAGACAGAAACCCAATATTTTTACTGTTGCCTTTGTTACATTTGTGTTGTATTTGTGCTGATAAATAAATAAAGGGAGACTAGTATAGATCTATTTCAAGCTATTTAGCTCTCATCAGCTAGCCATACCCTTACTGGGATTAGAACCTTTGCTGTATTGCATCTTAGGCAGATGTGTTAACCATTAAGCCTTTATTTATTTATCAGCACAAATACAACACAAATGTAACAAAGGCAGACAGACAGACAGACAGAAAGACAGACAGATAGAGATATATAGAGAAGATAGATAGATAGATAGATAGATAGAGATAGAGATAGAGATAGAGATAGAGATAGAGATAGAGATAGAGATAGAGATAGAGATAGAGATAGAGATAGAGATAGAGATAGATAGATAGATAGATAGTTAGATAGTTCACTGCTTCCATTCTCTGTCCATCGGCTCGTCAAGAGACCATCCAGACAGAAACCCAATATTTTTACTGTTGCCTTTGTTACATTTGTGTTGTATTTGTGCTGATAAGATAGATAGATAGATAGATACACAGATAGACAGACACACAGAGATAGAGATAGATAGATAGACAGACAGACAGACAGACAGACAGAGAGAGAGATAGAGATATATAGAGAAGATAGATAGATAGATAGATAGATAGATAGATAGATAGATAGATATAGAAATAGATAGATAGATAGATAGATGATAGATAGATGATAGATAGATGATAGATAGATAGATAGATAGATAGATAGATAGATACACAGATAGACAGACAGACAGATAGAAATATATAGAGATAGATAGATAGATAGATAGATAGATAGATAGATAGATAGATAGAGATACACACACAGAGAGAGAGAAATCTTTCCACTCTATATGCTCATTAGCTTTTCCTCCAGCAAATGTCGCTTGAGAACGGTAGGAGAGCTACAGCCTGACACCTTAATTTAACTTCCCGAAGTATATCTGAGCGAGCCGATTCGAAGCCTGCAGAATCAGCCTTCTGCCTCACAATGGGAACCCTCTTCGAACGGGAGGAAATGCAGCACAGTTTGGGAGAAAACCTGGAGAGAGAAATACAGAATGCTTAAAATACTCAATTAAGTGCCAGAGCTCGGCTAAGTCAATTTTGCCACTACGGGTTTTCTTTTTTTTTAACCCCACTTTTTTCCCCAGAAGCTCTGAAGAGAGAGTTTGTTGCCTGGATCTCACTTATAGGGTTCGACTTCAACAAATCATCCTGAAGACGTTCAAGTTGCAGATTAATCTCAGGTTTTCACATTTTTTTAAAGAATTTCTCCTGCTCGGCTGCAGGTATTAAAATAGAATTTTCTCTCGGTTTCTTCCACCTCACCTCGGCTGTCAATTCTCTAAGAATGTCTTGGTTTTTTAGCCATAGGCATATTTAAAATATGGTGATCTACCGTTGCAATGATTTCCTGCATTGTATGTATAGAGTTGCCACCAAAAGCAAAGATCTCATGTAGTTAAATATTGGGAGTGATTCGGATGTCTGCGTGTCCTCTTCTATAGTGATCTTCCATGACTTCACTTATAAAGCCCTTCATGGTATTGGACCTGGGTACTTGAGAGACCGCCTGCTGCCAATCACCTCCACTAGACCGATCAGATCCCACAGATTAGGCCTCCTCCGAATTCCATCCGCCGGCCAGTGTCGACTGGCGACTACCCGGAGGAGAGCCTTCTCTGTGGCTGCTCCGACCCTCTGGAACGAACTCCCCGTGGAGATTCGAACCCTCACCACCCTCCAGGCCTTCTGCAAAGCCCTTAAAACCTGGCTGTTCCGACAGGCCTGGGGCTAAAGAGCCGTTGCCCCCGTCTCGAATGGTATGACTGTTGTCTGTTTTTAAATTATGCATTGTTATGTTTCGGTTTTTTTATTTTTGTTTGTACCCCCCTTCCCTGATTTGAATTGTGAGCCGCCCTGAGTCTCCTTCGGGGGAAAAGGGCGGCATATAAATATAATAAAATCAAAATCAAATCAATTATGTAGTCCTCCAGCCTAGAATGGTGCACTCTAGCTGGGCATGAGGTCTTTCCACCTCTCCAGATGTTTGAGTGGGGATGCAAGGTTTAGTCTTGGGTTTCCATGTATGCAAATGATAGAGGGAGAGTGAGGTCCTTTGGTGTTCTCGGAGCCTGGTTGTTTTCTTGCAGATCCAACTAGTTCTGGAAGGGGGTTGTGTTTACAAGGAAGAGGATGAAAATGAGGACGACGATTGTGGAGTCCTTGGGGTTCTCTGAGCTTGGTTGTTTTCTTGCAGATGTTTCATTACCCAACTAGTACTGGAAGGGAGTTGTGTTTGCAGGGAGGAGGAGGAGGAGGAGATGGATGAGGAGGAAGAGGAAGACAAGGAGGACGAGGACGATGACTGTGGAGTCCTTGGTGCTCTCTGAGCCTGCTGGTTTTCTTGAAGAAGTTTCATTACCCAACTAGATAATATCATCAGTAGTGGAAGGGAGTTTTGTTTGCAGAGAGTAGTAGTAGTAGTAGTAGTAGTAGTAGTAGTAGTAGTAGTAGTAGTAGTAGTGCTGGTTCCTTGGTACTCTCTGAGCTTGTTTTCTTGCAGACATTCCATTTTACCCAACTAGGTAACATCATCACTAGTGGAAGGGAGTTTTGTTTGCAGAGAGTAGTAGTAGTAGTAGTAGTAGTAGTAGTAGTAGTAGTAGTAGTAGTAGTGTTGGTTCCTTGGTACTCTCTGAGCTTGTTTTCTTGCAGACGTTCCATTTTACCCAACTAGGTAACATCATCACTAGTGGAAGGGAGTTTTGTTTGCAGAGAGTAGTAGTAGTAGTAGTAGTAGTAGTAGTGGTGGTGGTGGTGGTGGTGGTGGTGGTGGTGGTGGTGGTGGTGGTTCCTTGGTACTCTCTGAGCTTGTTTTCTTGCAGACGTTCCATTCTACCCAACTAGGTAACATCATCACTAGTGGAAGGGAGTTTTGTTTGCAGAGAGTAGTAGTAGTAGTAGTAGTAGTAGTAGTAGTAGTAGTAGTAGTAATAGTAATAGTAATAGTAATAGTAATAGTAATAGTAGTGTTGGTTCCTTGGTACTCTCTGAGCTTGCTTGTTTTTTTGCAGATGTTCCATTACCCAAGTAGTACTGGAAGGAAGTTGTGTTTGCAGGGAGGAGGACTGTGGAGCTACTGAGCTTGGTTGTTTTCTGGCAGATGTTTTATTACCCAACTAGTTAACATCATCAGTACTGGAAGGGAATTGTGTTCACAGAGAGGAGGAGGAAGGAGAAGGAGGACTGTGGAGTTCTTGGTCCTTTTTGAGCTTGGTTATTTTCTTGCAGATGCTTCATTACCCAACTAGGTAACATCATCAGTTGTTTTGTTTGCAGACAGTAATAGTAGTAGTAGTGGTGGTGGTGGTGGTGGTGATGGTGATGATGGTGGTGTGGGTTCCTTGGTGCTCTCTGAGCTTGCTTGTTTTCTTGCAGACGTTCTATTACCCAACTAGGTAACATCATCAGTACTGGAAGGGAGTGGCAAATCCCACTCATTGGTAGTATTGATAACCTAACGGGATAACAAAACATCTGCAAGAACACAACCAAGCTCAGGGACCCCACAGTTCAATCTGAGCTGAAAATATTCTCTTCTGCTGATGCTGGGAAACAGGCCTTCACTTCTCATAGACCTAGTAGCTTCCATACCCTTAAACTACCAACCAGTTCCCTTAGTCCAGATGAAGCATTTGAAGATATTTGAGAGAAACCCAAAGCATTTTGGGGAGAGTTGTGGCATTTCTCAGCCCACCTTATTCGACATTTGACAAGCTCTACTCACCAACAGGCACCTCTGGTGGGTGAGTAGAGTTTGGTTTCAGTGGCTAGACTCCGAAGCCTAGAACAGAAGACATGGGGAATGAGGCATGCTTGATATATCTAGAGTAAGGTAATATGGAGTGCAGGATGGATACTAGGGAACAGTGCATGAGTCCCTACAGTTATGGCTTCTACATCTTAGGTTGAAGTTATGTTCTCACTGAGACATGGGAAGGTAAAGGTTCCCCTTGCACATATGTGCTAGTCATTCCTGACTCTAGGGGGAAGTGCTCATCTCTGTTTCAAAGCTGAAGAGCCAGCGCTGTCTGAAGATGTCTCTGTGGTCATATGGCCGCCATCCAGGGGTGGGTTTCTCGCCCCGTTCCAACCGGTTCGATTGGAACGGGGCCAGCGGTGTCCTCGTGCATGCACGCAGCGCACGCATGCGTACTAGCATCTGTGCAATGCTCCAGCTGCTCCTGGAGGATCGCGCAGGCGCTGTATGTGTCCTGTGCATGCGTGGAAGCGCAGAACTCATCAAAACCGGGTAAGGAACGTGGGCGGGCGGCTGGGCCCTTCGCCATTCCCGGAAGTTACTTACTTCCGGGTTCGCTGACCAACCAGTTCGCGGGGACTGCCGCGAACCGGTTGAAACCCACCCCTGCCGCCATCACTAAACACCAAAGGTGCACAGAATGCTGTTCCCTTCCCACCAAAGGTGGTTCCTATTTTTCTACTTGCATTTTTAACATGCTTTTGAACTGCTAGGTTGGCAGAAGCTGGGACAAATAACGTGAGCTCACTCCATTACGCGGCACCAGGGATTCGAACCGCAGAACTGCTGATCTTTCTGATCGACAAGCTCAGCTTCTTAGCCACTGAGCTATGAGCCATGGACAAAATTTGAAACCTGGAGATGCAACCTGCTACAGAACAAAATCCATTCATTTTATCACAGTCTATAAATTGTTTTTTTCTTTTATTTTGCATGTCCAGGTGTTTCTTCTGTAAACTGGCCCTTTCTACCCCTCCCCCTGAAAAATCCATTTTTTCCTGCACAGGCTTCTTAGGTGACACTGATCTATACATTAGCTCTCCTTGAGATTGTGATTCAGTTCATGCTGCCTGTTCTTTGCAATGTATCTTTCTTTCTTTCTTTCCAAAGGCTCCTTTGTTTATTTATTTCGGGGAATTAGTTTCTTGGGGACTCTTTCTCTTTGTGTTCAAGCCATGCTTTGGAAGTTTTGATCTTGAAAAAGCAAAAGCAATGCAAACCAAACCCAAGAGCTCTCATTCATCACTGGTGGGCAAATATGCAGAATTGATTTTGTTTATGCTGTAGCTAGGTTCTTCATTTTCTTTCTTGGGCTATGTGTAACAGAGAAGAAGAAAGGTTTTATCTCTTCCTGGCGATAACTAAGATAAAGATAGATACATAGATACATAGATACATAGATACATAGATACATAGATACATAGATACATAGATACATAGATACATAGATACATAGATACATAGATACATAGATACATAGATACATAGATACATAGATACATAGATACATAGATACATAGATACATAGATACATAGATATACATAGATATACATAGATAGGTAGGTAGGTAGGCAGGCAGGCAGGCAGGCGAGAGAGATAGGCAGATATACAGAGATAGAGATGATAGATAGATAGATAGATAGATAGATAGATAGATAGATAGATAGATAGGTAGGTAGGTAGGTAGGTAGGTAGGTAGGTAGGTAGGTAGGTAGGTAGGTAGATAGGTAGATAGGTAGATAGGTAGATAGGTAGATAGGTAGATAGGTAGATAGGTAGATAGGTAGATAGGTAGATAGGTAGATAGGTAGATAGGTAGATAGGTAGGTAGGTAGGTAGGTAGGTAGGTAGATACGTAGGTAGGTAGATAAGTAGGTAGGTAGATACGTAGGTAGGTAGATACGTAGGTAGGTAGATACGTAGGTAGGTAGGTAGGTAGGTAGGTAGGTAGGTAGGTAAGTAGGCAGGAAGGCAGGCAGGCAGGCAGGCAGGCAGGCAGGCGAGAGAGATAGGCAGATATACAGAGATAGAGATGATAGATAGATAGATAGATAGATAGATAGATAGATAGATAGATAGATAGATAGATAGATAGATAGACAGACAGACAGACAGACAGACAGACAGACAGACAGACAGACATATGTATAGATGAAAAAGAGAGTAAGAAAGAGAGAAGTTGGCTGGATGGCTTGATAGATGGATAGATGGATGGATGGATGGATGGATGGATGGATGGATGGATGGATGGATGGATGGATGGATGGATAGATAGATAGATAGATAGATAGATAGATAGATAGATAGATAGATAGATAGATAGATAATAGGATAATAGGGTAGAGATGGAAATGGAGATGGGGAGACAGATATAGATGGAGAGATAGATGATAGACAGACAAATCGAGACAGACAGACAGACAGACGAATGGACGGATGGATGGATGATAGATAGTTGATAGGATAGAGATTAAGATGGAGAGACAGATACAGATGGAGAGTTAGAAAAAAAGTAGTGAGATGATAGATAGATAGATAGATAGATAGATAGATAGATAGATAGATGGATGGATGGATGGATGGATGGATGGATGGATGGATGGATGGATGGATGGATGGATGGATGGATGGATGGACAGACAGACAGACAGACAGACAGACAAATAGAAAGATAGATACGATGGTGATAGAGACATACAGACAAATAGAGAGATCTAGAAATAGATACAGAGAAATCCACTCCTGGATAGTTGGAAGGATGGAAGTGATGGTCAGCGAGTTAGTAGACAGACAGGAAAACAGACACGGGATAAGAGACTATCCAAGCACAACATTTTAAAAATTCTTTATGAGTTCTGAATGTCAACTATTTGAAATCCAAGCCGAGCAATTCTGGGTATTGAGCCTCAAGGCAGAGCACAAAGGTTTTGTTTCTTTCCAGTAAGTTTGAACTTAGCAAGTACTTTGAAGAACATCGTCACCTTGAGACCTGCTTTCATTCACTTCGCTCAGTGGACATTCGATTTGCAAAAATACAAAGCCGAACAAGGAGCATGGAAATTGGCACATACGGTAAAAGGGCATTAGTGGTATAATCAGGCATAGCTGTGTTAAGCGAACGTAATTTTGTTTGGCGAGTAAATGAAACAGAAAACTCGTTCTGTTTCAAATGTTGGTTTAGTTCTACTGGAGCAAAAACTATTTTCCATTCCCTTCTATTGTGGCTTAGGTTGAGATTCAGCAATGAGAAGGTGGAGCCAGATGCATAACAGATGTATAACAGCTGGGATCAGTTCTGCATGGCCCTCATTGAATTCTATGGAACTGAAGTGTGTGAGCATGGCGATGATCCTATTTGCCTCTCTACTCAAACTCTGGATGCTCTAGAAGACAAAGAATAAGTAGCCTCTTTGTCTCCCATGCTTTGCCTTTTAATTTCAATTAGTTGCGCAGATATTTTACCTCTGCGGAATGCAAAATATTGTACACTGAACTTCATACCTGATTCCAGATTGGGAAAGTCCCATTGGCAATCTTTTGCAAAAGAATGCAGCTTCTCATTCTTGGCATAGTACATTCCATACAATTGAAATGTAGAATAGATTAGAATAACAGAGTTGGAGGGGACCTTGGAGGTCTTCTAGTCCAACCCCTTGCTTAGGCAGGAAACCCTACACCACTTCAGAAAAATAGTTATCTAATCTTTCCTTAAAAACTTCCAGTGTTGGAGAATTCACAACTTCTGGAGGCAAGTCGTTCCACTGATTCATTGTTCTAATTGTCAGGAAATTTCTCCTTAGTTCTAAGTTGCTTCTCTCCTTGATTAGTTTCCACCCATTGCTTCTTGTTCCACCCTCAGGTGCTTTGGAGAATAGTTTGACTCCCTCTTCTTTGGGGCAGCCCTTCAAATAGTGGAAGACTGCCATAATGTCTCCCCTAGTCCTTCTCTTCATTAAACTAGGCATACCCAGTTCCTGCAACCGTTCTTCATATGTTTTAGCCTCCAGTCTCCTAATCATCTTCTTTGCTCTTCTCTGCACTCTTTCTAGAGTCTCCACATCTTTTCTACATCGTGGTGACCAAAACTGAATGCAGGATTCCAAGTGTGACCTTACGAAGGCCTTATAAAGTGGGAGGAGATGGGTGATAGGAACAATGAGAAGACTAATAGTAATAGTAATACAGCCTTAATGAATGGTTTGACAGTGGTGAGGAAATTATTTGTTTATCGGAGTGATGGCATTCGTGGAAAAACTCTTCTTGTGTCTAATTGTCTTGGTGTGCAGTGCCCTATAGTGTTGTTTTGAGGGTAGAAGTTGAAACAATTTATGTCCAGGATGTGAGGGGTCTGTAGATATTTTCACAGCCCTCTTTTTGACTCGTGCAGTAGACAGGTCTTAATGGAAGGCAGGTTGATAGTAATAGTCTTTTTCTGCAGTTCTGATTCTCCTCTGGAGTCTGTGTCTGTCTTGTTGCATTGCAGAGCCAAACCAGACAGTTATGGAGGTGCAGAATGCTGTTTTGCGTAGATAATACTAAAGAAACAGAGTCGAGAAATTAAAATTATTTTATTATTTAGTCCCTAAATTGTATGTTATACCAAAAAAAAAAAAAATGGATAAAATAAATGGAGACTTGCCCTTAAAAAGGTCATCTGTCTTCTGTCATTTGGTGAAAAGTATCCACTGATGAAAATCCCTTAAGTCCAGATAAGCAATTTGGGAAGAAGACATATGTTTAGGCCCTCTACTCAAGCTATGTAAAGCTTTAGAGGTTAAAATTTAGCCTGTTGAGTTGGGCCTGGAAATCACTATCCACTGTAGCAGATGGCAAAGTACTAGCATATGATTATATCAGCTTGACCCAATTAGCTCCCTTGTGATGAACTAACCAAGACTTTTTAGACTGTTATCAAAGACAATCCCATATATAATAGATGGCAGTATTCTAAAAACACAGCTTTTCGGTTACACAATGGCTTTGTTTATCTGGTCCAAGCAGGCTATTACCTGGGGTTCACCTGAAAACAAAAAGGAGGCTGGGTTAAAACAGAGAGGAAAATTTTCCAGCCGAGTTCTCAAAGCGATGATGGAAAAAGTTTCAGGAATATTTTATCTATCTATCTCTCTCTCTCTCTCTCTCTCTCTCTCTCTCTCTCTCTCTCTCTCTCTCTCTCTCTCTCTCTCTCTCTCTATCTATCTATCTATCTATCTATCTTCTATCATCTATCATCTATCATCTATCATCTATCATCTATCATCTATCTATCTATTTATTATCTATCTATTATCTATCTATCTATCTATCTATCTATCTATCTATCTATCTATCTATCTATCTATCATCTATCATCTATCATCTATCATCTATCATCTATCATCTATCATCTATCATCTATCATCTATCATCTATCATCTATCATCTATCATCTATCATCTATCATCTATCATCTATCATCTATCATCTATCATCTATCATCTATCATCTATCATCTATCTATTTACTTATCTATCATCTATCAATCTCTTAATCTATCTATCTATCTATCTATCTATCTATCCATCCATCCATCCATCCATCCATCCATCCACCCACCCACCCACCCACCCACCCACCCACCTACCTATCATCTATCTATCTATCTATCTATCTATCTATCTATCTATCTATCTATCTATCTATCTATCTATCTATCTATCATCTATCTATCTATCTATCTATCTATCTATCTATCTATCATCTATCTATCTATCTATCTATCTATCTATCTATCTATCTATCTATCTATCTATCTATCTATCGAGCCGAGATGGCACAGTGATTAAATGCAGCACTGCAGGCTACTTCAGCTGACTGCAGTTCTACAGTTTGGCTGTTCAAATCTCACCGGCTCAGGGTTGACTCAGCCTTCCATCCTTCCGAGGTGGGTAAAATGAGAACCCGGATTGTTGTTGGGGGCAATATGCTGACTCTGTAAACCGCTTGGAGAGGGCTGAAAGCCCTATGAAGCGGTATATAAGTCTAACTGCTATTGCTATTGCTATTGCTATTGCTATTGCTTTCTATCTATCTATCTATCTATCTATCTATCTATCTATCTATCTATCTATCTATCTATCTATCTATCTACCTACCTACCTACCTACCTACCTATCTACCTATCATCTATCATCTATCAATCTCTCTATCTCTCTCTTGTCTCTATCTATCTATCTATCTATCTATCTATCTATCTATCTATCTATCTATCTATCTATCTATCTATCTATCTATCTATCTATCTATTTACCTACCTACCTACCTACCTACCTACCTACCTACCTACCTACCTACCTACCTACCTACCTACCTACCTACCTACCTACGTACATACATACATACATACATACATATTTACCTACCTACGTACCTACCTACCTACCTACCTACCTACCTACCTACCTACCTATCATCTATCAATCTCTCTATCTCTCTCTCTCTCTATCTATCTATCTATCTATCTATCTATCTATCTAGCCATCCATCCATCCATCCATCCATCCATCCATCCATCCATCCATCCATCGTTCCTCATTCATTTAAGTTTGTCAAGCATATACAAGATAACAGGTGTAAGCATGGACATGGACATGAACACAGGAAATGGGTACAAATAAATGTATACAGTAGGATAGGGTCGAAAGACATGCTGATGCGCTTATGCACGCCCCCTCATGGGTGAAGTCCACGCTAGACAGTTTAAGGTTGAAGCTGTGAGGGTTTTTCATGCAATCAAGTTTGTAGCGGTTTACCTTGAGTTTGTATCTATTGTTTGCCCGTGTATTATTCAGGTTGAAGCTGAAGTAGTCATTGACAGGTAGGATGCTGTAGCAGACAATTTTGTGTACTATAGTTAGGTCAGACCATACTCAGGTTCCTGTCTCCAATGAATTATTATTTTTTTGGCATTAGAGGAAATGCATTAATGTGGGGACAGCATAAAAAAATGTGAGTTTCCAGCTTTTCCTTCCTTATGAATAAGAGTGAGAGAACCATAAACATTGCACGACCATCTTTTACAAAGGAATACATTAGAATTGGTTTTAGATCACCTGCACTGGAAAAGATTAAGGGGAAAAAGGAACACAGCATGCAACAAATGGCCTTTAAAATATAAGGGCATCTTCGTTTTCTTGTGAATGCATATAACGTTCCCGTTGGGTTTATGAATTGAAGTATTGTGTAAATTATCGCCCTTAAATTAAGTTCGCTGATCACTCAGATTAACTTTTGTAAGAAGATGGCATGGTGAGTGACAGGGAGATCCCAAAAAAATATTAAAGGTAAAGGTGCTAGTTGTTCCTGACTCTAGGAGGTGGTGCTCATCTCTGTTTCAAAGCCAAAGAGCCAGCATTGTCTGAAGACGTCTCTGTGGTCATGTGGCCGGCATGACTAAATGCTGAAGGTGCATGGAACATTATTGCCTTCCCACCCAAAGTGGTTCTTATTTTTCTACTTGCATTTTTACGTGCTTTCGAACTGCTAGGTTGGCAGAAGCTGGGACAAGTCACAGGAGCTCACTCCATTATGCAATGCTAGGGATTCGAACTGCTGAACTGCTGACCTTTCTGATCAACAAGCTCAGCAGCTTAGCCACTGAGCAATAGCTATAAAAATCGTGTTCCTATAAAAATTGATTACACAACTTGAATTGTTTGTAACCACAGTTGCCAAATGCTATTTAAGCAATGGGGTAGGAAGGGGTCATATCTAATATCCATGTTGTCTTCCCAAAGGACTCAAAATGGCATTCTCACTTCCTTGTTTGCAGGTTGAACTTCCGCTTCACAGCTGAGTACAAATTTAAGTCACCCAGGAACAATTACCACATTTGGGACTTCATGTTTCCTTCTCAGTGGTACAATGACGATAATGAGGAGAGGGGAAAGAGAGAAGAAATATTAGATTTGGATAAGCCTGTAATCAAATTAATGATGTCATCCCATTTAAAGCACTGTAGGATGGGAGAAAGTATTGGATATCAACAAAGATTTAACTTAAGCATTGGCATGAAAGGTCTCCAGGGGGTCTGCTTGACAAATTATGATAGTTTGTCCCCAAAAATGAAATTATGGTGGAAATAAAGCAGGGGGGGACACAATTTGAAAGATGTGCATTGCTTTCTAATAAAATTTGGCCTGTTTCTTCCAACTCATAGTTCTAAATCTCCTTCAAACATATGAAAGAATTAAGTACAGTAATTTCTGAACTTTTGCCTATGGTCTCTTGAGCTTCACGGAGAACCTGAGTTGGATGGGTAGATAGACAAAAGTTCTATGGGGCTGCCCTTGAAGAGTGTTCGAAGACTCCAGTTAGTCCAGAACGCAGCCGCGCGAGCGATTGTGGGTGCACCCAGGTACACCCACGTCACACCTATCCTCCACGAGCTGCACTGGCTACCCATTAGTCTTCAAATCTGCTTCAAGGTGCTGGTCGCTACCTATAAAGCCCTACATGGCATCGGATCTGGGTACCTGAGAGACCGCCTCCTGCCGATTACCTCCCTCAGACCGATTAGATTTCACAGGTTAGGTCTCCTCCGGATTCCATCTGCCAGCCAATGTCGGCTGGCGACACCCCCCCCCCGGGGGAGAGCCTTCTCTGTTGCAGCTCCAGCCCTCTGGAATGATCTCCCTGTCGAGATCCGGACCCTTACTACCCTCCCGGCCTTCCGCAAAGCCACCAAGTCCTGGCTGCTCCAGCTGGCCGGGGGGGGGGCCTGTGAAATATCCAGCCCCATGGAAATTGTGAATGTTGCGGTTTTATTTTTAAAGTGTTGTCTTTGTCTAGTTTTCCCCCTTTCCCTTGTCTATTGTGAGCCGCCCAGAGTCCTTCGGGAGTGGGCGGCATACAAGACAAATAAAATCAAAATCAAATCAAATCTATTAGTAGGGTGTTGACTCTTAGAGACTACACCGACTATGGTCGGACTTAAGAGTAGTACACAAAATTATCTGCTACAATGTCATACCTGTCAATGACTACTTCAGCTTCAACCACAATAATACACAAGCAAACGATAGACTTAGTCCTGAATATATTTCCCACTCTGCTAAAAAAAAAAAGGGTCACTTTAAAAAGCATTTTTACTCATGCTCAACAGTGAGGGGAAAAAATGAAGAGATTTTAATTCAGCTTGCTCCAAACTGAAGACAGATTAGACCATCTGTGGCTTGAGCCAGAGAAAATCCTATCATTTCTGAAACACTCAATCTCAAAGTCAGTTCTGGAATCTCCGCACACACTTAATGTACAGCGTCTTTTCTAGGAAGATTTTTTTCTCCTTCTGATCATTAGTTATGCTAAAATGAGGGGAAAAAAACCATGAAAGAGTTTGGTGAGGTGGAAAAGCTAAGCATGCCCAAGAAATGTGAGAGAGGATGACTATCATTTCTATGCAATAAAAACAAAATGCTGTGTATAGTTCTGGCCATTTTGTCTATTATTTTTTTCTCATCTTCCCTGAATCTTCATGCCCCCGAATTTGGGTCAACGCTATGGCTCAGGACCCCAGATACACCCTGTGGTTCAGGATAGCTGGTGAGTATCTTAAGAGACATTTGAATTAATGTCGTAACTTATAAAGCCCTTCATGGTATTGACCTGGGTACTTGAGAGACTGCCTGCTGCCAATTACCTCCCAAAGACCCGTCATATCTCACAGGGTCGGCCTCCTCCAGGTTCCGTCCACCAGCCAATGCCATCTGGCTATTACCCGGGGGAGGGCCTTCTCTGTAGCAGCTCCGGCCCTTTGGAATGAACTCCCCGCGGAGATCCAGACCCTCACCTCTCTCCAGGCCTTCCGGAAAGCCATCAAAACCTGGCTGTGCCGGCAGGCCTGGGGTTGATGAGTTCCCTTCCCCTCTCGACTGGTATGGCTGTGTGATTTTTGTGTATTTTAATTATGTGTACTGTTGTTTATGTTCCCTTTCCCCTTTGAGTTGTTCGTCGCTCTGAGTCCCCCCTGGAGAAGGGCGGCATACAAATAAACCAAATACTTAATACTTAAATACTTAATACTTAATGTCAGGGTTCCAAATAGTATCCAAAATTAATTCAGAGTCCGAGGCAAAAGATTCCTCCATGTTCCAATTTATTAAGAGAGCCATGTTGGCACATCCGGGAATCTGAAAGCTTACTGGTTTTCCCCACCCAGTTGAAAGTTCAAGATTTTGCCCCCACACCCACAAGTCCATCACACGGTCCAATCTCCCACTGCCACGCCAACAGCTTCCACCCATCCAGTTCCTGCCAGGTGCAGAAACAAAGATGGCCTTGGCTTTCTGAGAAGAATGTTATTATGGCTACATATCACCCAACTCTGTATCATCCCATTTTCCCACAATAGAAAGTAGACGGTAGAAAGTGTGGCAGGCCTGAAGTCCAAAAGAGAAGATGGCTTGCAGGCGCGATGCCTTTTTATGTCAGCTTGATACGAGAAATCAGCAGGCAAAAGTCTTTGCCACAAAGAGGAAAGTGGAAACGACTCCTATCTATTCTGAACAATACTTCACTGCAAACTACAACTGTTTTGAATAACAGCCTGTCTGATTCTTACCAATAGATTCAGAGTGTAACAGAGCACGGCTTTCTGTTATGTCCTTCCAACACCCTTGAAGTCCACAACGTAAATCCTTTGTGTCAATACCTTTTTTCTAACATCTCACTTGAAAGAAACGCTCCGCATTATTATTTTTTAAATAGCAATGTTGATGCAGCTGACTGTTGTCCAGGTCTTCAGGTGGAATCCCAATTCTCAGGACAGGTGACGAAGGAAGCAAAAGGTTTCAGACTTACTGATGCATGAAGGACCAATTCACCTGACTGGACACCGCGATGCTCTCCTTCCTTGTAATTGTCTGCCAGCTGCAACTTGCCTTGGGCTTCAGCACCGGCGATTGTTATAACAAGAACTTAATAGAATTCAACAGAAGCAGAAGAGAAGGGAAGGGAGGGGAGGGGAAGGAAAGGGAGGGAGGAAGGGAGGGGAATGGAAGGGGAGGGGAGTAGAATAGAATACTCTTTAATTTTGCAATACGGGGCAGAGTAGAGTAGAGAGTGGAGTGGAGTGGAGTGGAGTGGAATGGAGTAGAGTAGAGTAGAGTAGAGTAGAGTAGAGTAGAGTAGAGTAGAGTAGAGTAGAGTAGAGTAGAGTAGAGTAGAGGAGAGGAGAAGAGAAGAGAAGAGAAGAGAAGAGAAGAGAAGAGAAGAGAAGAGAAGAGAAGAGAAGAGAATGTATTGGAATGAAGAATAGAACAGAACAGAACAAAATAGAATAGAATAGAATAGAATAGAATAGAATAGAATAGAGTAGAGTAGAGTAGAGTAGAGTAGAGTAGAAGAGAAGAGAATGTATTGGAATGAAGAACAGAACAGAATAGAATAGAATGTATTGGAATGAAGAATAGAATAGAATAGAACAGAATAGAATAGAATAGAATAGAATAGCTTTATTGGGCCAGGTATGGTTAGACAACAAGAAATTTGTCTCCTGTACATTAAAACTCTGTGTATTTGCAAAACAACAGAGAACATAATAATAATACTAAAAGTGTGCAACCAGGAGGAGAGGAAATAAGAGATAATAAAAGGATGAATAATACTACAGTCGTACTCTATGGCATGGGTGTCAAACTGTTGAGTTACATTTTTACCGTTCACGGAGATGGGATGGGCGTGACCTGAGTGTGACTCATTGAGCCTGTGGGCCCCAGTTTGACATGCCTATTCTATGAGTTAATATACATGCACAACAGAGGTGGGTTCCTACCAGTTCACACCTATTCGGTAGAACCGGTTCGTCAAATCTACCGAACCGGTTAGAAGAGTTTCCACCAGTGGACCCGGAAAGCAGGCCACACCTACAGAAGAGGCTCCAAACTTTTTTGAAACCCACCACTGGTCCTTGGATATGATTATTCTACACTATCATGCTCCTAATTTGGTTATGCAGGCTCTCTCTCGCTTTTCATTTTATGTAGAGAAAAAGAGGGACATGGTGGCTCAATGGCTAAGACGCTGAGCTGGTTGATCAGAAAGGTCGGCAGTTTGGCGGTTCGAATCCCTAGCGCTATGTAATGGAGTGAGCTCCCGTTATTTGTCCCAGCTTCTGCCAATTTAACAGTTCAAAAGTATGTAAAAATGCAAGTAGAAAAATAGGAACATTTTGGTGGGAAGGTAACAGCATTCCATGTGCCTTTGGTGTTTAGTCATGCCGGCCACATGACCATGGAGACGTCTTCGGACACCGCTGGCTCTTTGGGTTTGAAACAGAGATGAGTACCACCCCTAGAGTCAGGAACGACTAGCACATATGCGCGAGGGGAATCTTTACCTTTACCTATAGAAAAATATCTTTCTCTAGCCTCACCGTTTCCAATTCTTAACTGAATCAAAGGTGGTACATTTTCTTTTTTCTCTCGCACAAGTACTCAAATCCAGTAAGGCAGGATGATAATGAGGACCAGAATGTTAGGCTGCTTCACACAAAACCACTGTACAAAAATTGTTTTCTGTTAAAAGAAGGGGAAAAAGTGAGGAAACCAAATAGGATATATAACAGGGATAATCAGACTGAAATAGACTATAATTTTACCACCTCCGTATCTGCTAGATAGTCTAGTAAAGTTCTGATTGGCATAATTTTCTTCAATTTGCATGTGATTTATCTTTGACACAAAGGTAAACTAAACAAGGGCAGACTTGTTTAGTACTTCAATGACACTTTAGTCCTGATAGGAAACTGGGGGTGGAAATAACCTACAAAAAACAAATATTATGCATTATTCCTTTTCCTTCTCTCTCTATGGGTCCGTAGTGTCACCCAGGAATGGAAATTGACTCACTGGTTGAACAGGGTGTAAACTTTTTCCACAATGAATATGCAGGTTTGAAATAAATATTTATTCAGCTGGTCTTAAGAGTTCATGACTCTGGTTTTTAAATTCGTTCATTCGTCCATTTAATTTCTTTATTTTTATTTATTTAAAAAAGTCATTAGAACAACATCATAAATACAGAACAAATCAAAAGAATCAATGGGATTAACTATTTTATTTTATTTTTAAAAAGCTTTACAATACATTGCTAATTTCCTCCCATTCTAAACGATCATTTATTTTCACGTCACAAAACGGACCTTATCTTTGAGGACAAATATTTCTTACTTAAAAGGGTGGCTCAGTGGCTATGACACTGAGCTTGTCCGACAGAAAGGTCGGCACTTTGGCGGTTCGAATCCCTAGCACTGTGTAATGGAGTGAGCTCCCGTGACTTGTCCCAGCTTCTGCCAACCTAGCAGTTCGAAAGCACGTAAAAATGCAAGTAGAAAAGTAGGAACCACCTTTGGTGGGAAGGTAATAGTGTTCCATGCACCTTTGGTGTTTAGTCATGCTGGCCACATGACCTCGGAGATGTCTCCGGATAGTGCTGGCTCTTCGGCTTTGAAACAGAGATGAGAACTGCCTCTTAGAGTCAGGAACGACTAGCCATATGTGCAAGGGGAAACTTTACCTTTATTTCTTACTTGATTTGGGAGGTTTAGCCAAGTTTTTACAAATTGCTTGAAAGGAGATGATAAATCGAATAATCTTGGCTGTTCATATACTGAATGGATGGATGTTGAATTATGCAAGAAAAGAAGATGCATCTGTAGAGACATACTCCGTCAAATTAATTTAATCCTTCCTGTAATTTCCTTCTGGAGCCCCTCATATATATATAACATGCAATCTTTATAGTGATCAGTGACCCATATACACTTTTTTCTTTTAACAACCCTGTAATAGCAATAGCAATAGCAATAGCAGTAGACTTATATACCGCTTCATAGGCCTTTCAGGCCTCTCTAAGCGGTTTACAGAGAGTCAGCATATTGCCCCCAACAATCTGGGTCCTCATTTTACCCACCTCGGAAGGATGGAAGGCTGAGTCAACCCTGAGCCGGTGAGATTTGAACCGCTGACTTGCTGATCTAGCAGTAGCCTGCAGTGCTGCATTTAACCACTGCGCCACCTTGGCTGTAATCCCCTGCATTGGAGTAGAATTGGGGCGACTGACTGGAGTTGAGCATTTACTGGCTGGGTGCCCTTCCTGACACCTATGTGAAGTTCACAGCAGATAGTTTCTCTGTGTGCTCAGAGAGAGAAATATCTGCCACCACCTAGGTTTCAACTGACAGCCTCCAGATTGTGAGGTGTGAGCTCCACCTCTAGGCCAACACACCATCCAGTGACCCATATACATTAAAAGGAAATAAATGTATGTAATCAGGTACATGGTGTTTGGGGATGCCTCTTGACTGCTGCCATGGAAAATATGCCCACAATATTGGCAATTGGAACCAGAAAGTAGAAACTTTGTCTTGTGGTCTCATAGAGATTGGAAAGGCAACCCATCTCTCCTCCTATTACCACCAAAGTGTAACAGATTTTAATATTACAAAATATGTTTAGCAGCTCTGTGTTGTTGTTGTTTTAGTGTATTGCAAGATTCTCTAGAGAAAACTCTGAGCAACATGGTTCAATGTATACAGTAGAAATTACATGATGGTAAGAACTGTGGTGTTCTGACCCAGCTCTCCAAACACAATAAACCCTCTAAAGTTAACCAAACGATTCCCTTATTAGGAGTGCCAGCAGCCCTGTCAAAAAGTTTCTCTCTCAACGCCGGTTAACAAGTCAGTCCATCCGTCCGTCTGGAAGTTGAATAGTTGTCTGGTGCATCTATTCATCTCTGCCCCCTGCCTTTTATCCCCAGAGCTAGGGTGGGGCTTTGCTAGCAGTGGTGGTTCTTCTGTTCCAAGGACCAGCCCATAGATTTCCACTGCTCTCCTCTCCTCTGCCACATCTATTCATCTCCACTCTCTGCCTTTTATCCCCAGAGCTTGGGTGGGGCTTCGCTAGCAGTGGTGTCTCTTCCATCCCAAGGACCGGCCCATAGATTTCCACTGCTCTCCTCTCCTCTGCCACATCTATTCATCTCCACCCCCTGCCTTTGATCCCCAGAGCTTGGGTGGGGCTTCGCTAGCAGTGGGGTCTCTTCCATCCCAAGGACCGGCCCATAGATTTCCACTGCTCTCCTCTCCTCTGCCACATCTATTCATCTCCACTCTCTGCCTTTTATCCCCAGAGCTAGGGTGGGGCTTTGCTAGCAGTGGTGGCTCTTCTGTTCCAAAGACCGGCTCATAGATTTCCACTGCTCTCCTCTCCTCTGCCTTCTGTGCATCCATGTGTCAAGCACTGGACCCAGCTGTTCCTCCTCTTCCCCATTAGCCACCTCCAGACCTGGGGGCTGTTGACTCTCCATCTGAGGACCGATGGATGGCCCAGGCTCCATCTCTGTCTCTCCCTCTCTCCCTCTCTCCCTCCCTCCCTCTCTCTCTTTCTCTGACAGTTCCATTCCCTCTTCCCCTTCAGAGCTCTCTGGTTGTCTTGATGCTGACACTGACTCCAACGCCTCTTCCTCCTCCTCCTCCTCCTCCTCCTCCTCCTCCTCCTCCTCCTCCTCCTCTTCCTCCTCCTCTGATTTGGCTGCTGGAGGGGCCAGCGCCTGACAGGCCGCAACATTTGGCTTACCCAGGGTGTGAGGAGGAATGCCACCAGAGATCGCTCAAAGTCTATTTATTAGATTTATTTCTGTGCTAAAAGGAAATAAAAAAGTGAAAGAGAAAAAGCTACAATTGGGATCTATTACACGAAGACTGGAACAGCATGTACCACTTATGCCAGGGTGGTTATTTATGTTATGATTGCTAAATTATCTGTCCTAGATAAGGGGAGCACAGGCTTCTACAGCTGATTGCTTATCTGGTTAGCATTCTGATTCTCCGAGATCTAAAGCTTTCTTGGGGATAAACCAGCAATGTGCGATTATATGTCAATACGTGTCAATTATTTAGGCTCACTGCAGTTGCCATCTTCCAGTGGCCTTAAAATGTGGATTTTCCCCCCCACCTCAGTGAAATCTTTAGAGACAGTATAAGACTGATGAATCAAAGCTAACCCAGATATCTTCACAGGGATTTAGGCAAGTAGAGTGCTTTTCATTAAGATGTCAAATTACAAGCTCTTATGACCTCAGGTCTTTCCCTGCCTTGATCTCAGCCCATATCAAATATGAAAATCAGCTGCGAGATGTTGAGCTAGCCATATATTTTTCATACTGCTATTCGGTTTGACATCTTACGCCCAGGGTGGAGAAAGACTACAGAATTAGTTAGATGTACAGTAGCAGTTTCTTCGCAGGTACTGAGAAGAGATAAATGCCTGAAGAGCTGTTACCACCAACTGTCTGTTCCTTGTGCTATCTGTCCTTAGATTTGCAGATTATTACTGCAAAAAAAATAAAAACTCCTGTCTTTTTACAGTATACTGGATCTTTAAAGGCAAGCTTCCAGACAACTTCCACCAACTGATTAAACATCCTACTGATTAAAAAGAAAAACAAGAGAGAAAGCTCTTGAGAGGTTCTACTAAAATTGAGATCAAGCAAAGTGACATTGAGAAAACAATTAATGGAGCAATCCTCCATGACCTCCGATAAGTCATTCATGTCATCAACTTGCCCCCACAGTCCGGGTCCTCATTTCACCCACCTCGGAAGGATGGAAGGGTGAGTCGACCTTGAGCCGGTGAGATTTGAACCGCTGAACTGCAGATCATAGTCAGCTAAAGTGGCCTGCAGTACTGCACCCTAACCACTGCGGCACCTCGGCTCTTCCCATATTGACCTATTTTTGTCCTAATTCAAGTATGAAAGGGAAGTAGATGTGTGGCTGAGCCTTTTGTCAATTTTGTTTTAGCAAGCAATAATATCTTATCACTTCTTTGAGAAGATCCCAGAGAAAACAGATTTCTCTGCTTAGAGGACTCTAATGCCCCAATTTCTTAGTTCATCCGTAGAAGGAAATTGAAAACCAGCTCCAAATGAGTTATCTGCTCTTATCAAGTGATCATTCAGCTTATGCCTCACCCTCTAGTCTAATCTTCTCCAAAGGAATGCTTAAAGGACTTCTTAATTTATCAACCATCCGCAAACATAACTACTTTTTTTCCTGAGTGGATTGCTTCTCAGAACTGAAAAATAAGTGCCGCCCAATGATGCAGAGTTGATTACTTGGGTGAAAGAAGTTTTTGGAAAGAAAACAAGAAGACTCTGACATAGATTCTATACATGTAAATTCACTAACATGTTTCAGGATCCAGCAAACTCAATTAATTGTGTAGCAGTTCCAGCGTTTGGGATAATATACCCAGCATGATAAGTGTTGTGACCTGCCAGTGGCCGGTGGAGCTGGCAGCAGAGTCAGACAGTGAGGAGGTTGAGGAGGAATATGGGCCAGTCCTGGAGGCTGGGGAAGACTCGGACGAGGGCTCTGCGTTGAAGGCAGAGATGGGGTTGAGGCCATCTGGCGGTTATCAGCTGCCTTCGGAGCTGAACAGCAGTGAGGCAGAGGAACAGCTGGAGCCTGTTCCCAGTGTGTGCATGCGCAGAGCTGCCAGAAGAAAAGAACAGCTCAGAAATCAGGGTTGACTTGGGAGTAAAGTTGCAGGTGTACAGTGAATGCCCCCTCCCACAGGAAATAAAAGAGGAGTGAAAGGGGAGTGGCCTTTTGCAGGAAACAGTTCAGTCCTTCATTCATTCATTTCAGGAGTGTGGAGATCTGTCCGTGAATCTCAGAAACTCTGTGCCAAGTCTCTCCTTGCACTGTACTGCATTGGAAAATATTTACATGGCAGCTTTCCAAGCTAGATAAGGTCTGTGGTCATAAAGTTACCTTTGCAAGACTTTTTACTAGGCCTTTGCTGAATGTGAATGAGAGGAATTCACATTCATTTAACAAAAGGGGTTTTGTCGGGACCAGGATTCTGCTTCGTGCTTCTTGGGGAAGCCTAGATCAGAACAATAAGCACATTTTTTGGTACTGATGGGATATAGACTATTTTTTAATCGATATATTTAGTGACAGATCTGGAGATAATAGAGCAATTTCTTGATTTTCTGTGATTCTGTTTGGTTGCAAGTTTTCTCCACAGCAACCTTAAAACACAATTATCTGTGAGAATATGCCCATCCAAGCTATATGTGTTCTTTGCTTTATATTACTCTTCTTGGATGGTTATCTAGTTTATTGACTTGACTTGGAAGAATCTTACTGCAAAGTTTAAGACAGTTGTAACGTTGTAGATGGGAATGTTGATTTTTACGCCATTAAGTAACAGTTAAGACAAATTTATTCAATTTTTTTTTGGGGGGGAAACAACCTAGCAATTTAATTGACTCTCTGTATATGTGCATTACTGAACAGAATCAAAACTTTTATTTTAATTGGCTTAGATTTTTTTTAAGTCTCAAAATATAGTGCGTTAGATTTCCTTAATGAACAACAGATTTGAATCAATTCAATTTATTGAATTGCAAATTCAGATTGGATTTGAGTTCACTTGTATTCCCCTAATAGTGGTGATTTATTCAATTCACAGTTGCATTTTTTATTCCTATATTTGTTTGTTTTTTGTAATAAGATTTTGTATCTTGATGAAAATTCAAGTTCATTATTTTTTTGTCTGGAAGACACAGAAATGATCTCTCTCTCTCTCTCTCTCTCTCTCTCTCTCTCTCTCTCTCTCTCTCTCTCTCTCTGTGTGTGTGTGTGTGTGTGTTTGTGTGTGTGTGTGAGTGTGTGTGTTAAGATCTGAACAAAGCTGTTGAACTTCTGCCTTCTATTATTGTTGCCTCACTTTTTAATAAGGGAAGCAAAGTCTCACAAGAGAGATAAGCTGATTAGAATAATAGGGGAAAATATGGTATGTCTTGGGATGCAGTTACCATTTCAGAGAGCCAGAAGTTTCAAAGCTTCTGCTGTCCTTCTTGGATTAGATTCAGAGCAGATGTTGAAAAATCCTCCTCTCGAAGCTGTTTGTTTCTGTAATATTTAACACTATTTTTAACGTTGAGAAACACTCCGCAGCCTTGGATGGCCTTTGAAAAGCCTCGCGGTAAACATTTCTTCATGCCAAAGAGAAAGTCAGAGAGTAACTTTCTCTAGTGAATTCTGCAAAACTTCTGACCATTTAAAGGGGAAGCCATGCATTTATCTCCCCTAAAAGCTAGGTCACGACTGGTTCTTCTTGGACATATCTTCTGTTTTATCTTCTTCTGATAACAAGCCAAGTCCACTTGTTCTATGGCCCAAACGCAGTTTAAATGCTACTCAGATCAGAAGCTGTGCATAGGCTTATTGATTAATTCAGTGTTTCTCAACCTTGGCAACTTGAAGATGTCCGGACTTCAACTCCCAGAATTCCCCAGCCAGCATTCGCTGGCTGGGGAATTCTGGGAGTTGAAATCCAGACATCTTCAAGTTGCCAAGGTTGAGAAACACTGGATTAATTGACCAACAGTCTTTCAAACTGAAGAATCTTCCAAAGTTGCTACAGAGTAATTTCAACAATCATCCTTGATGTATATTCGTTTTTTGGCCCTCCTCTGAAAAAAACAACAACAAACCCTTAAATATTCAACAGAACCAAGAATTGAGCCAGTGTAGTGATGTGCTTAAGATCCTGAATTGCAACAAGAATTCAATTCAGGGGCATAGTCATAACTTCAATGAAGTGGAATTCTCCAAAGCCAGGAAGAACAGTTTTCTTTTATATATATACGTATTTCTTTACATATATATATATATATATATATATATATATATATATATATATATATATATATATATATATATATATATATATATATATATATATATATATATATATATATATATATATATATATATATATATATATATATATATATATATATATATGTAAAGGTTCTTTTCAGGGATTCAGAAGAGACTCTTAGTTGGCAGTCTTACACATTTGGAGCTGTTTTCCATAAAAAGTAGTGTCTTTTGCTGAAATCCATTAATTTTCAATACACAGCATGTTTGTATTTGATGTTGTGTGTGCTTGTGAACACAACACTTGTACTTGTTAAGTTTGGCAAATGACAATATATCTTTCCCCCCCCCCCTAAGGTTTTTTATTATTTAATACAAATTATATACATTATAGGAACAAAGAGTTGTCTGGGTCTTTTCTTTTACATACTCTCAATTACGTAGTCCTTTTTACATCATAGTTTTGTTTTCACTTTCCGCTAAATTATTCCCTTCCGTTATTTCCCATCTTTATAGTTATTTTTTTCTTAATACGTAAACAATCTCTTCAATTGCCCCTTCAAAGTTGCACCAAATTTTCATTTGGACAGATCATAACTGATTTCTAACCACCGTGTTGCTCTGAATGCAACAGATCAGGCCAATAAAAGATCTCTTCAGGTTCTGGATGACTTAATGAAGTATTCCTATGTGCTTCTCTCCAAGTCAGGTCTAAAGACAAAGATTTCATCTATCCATTATTTCTGACTCTATGGGATCATGCTCTGTTGAGATTAACCAGCATTGTCTAAAGACATTTACAAGGTCGTGTGACCAGTGTAGCTAGATGCCAAAGATGCACAGAATGCCATTATCTTCCCACCAAAGCGGTTCCTATTTATCTGCTTGCATTTTCTCACCCCGTCTTCCCACCAAAGCGGTTCCTATTTATCTGCTTGCATTTTCTCACCCCGAGCTCACCCCGTCATATGATCCTTGGGTCTCGAACCCGGGCTTTCTGTTTCCCAACTGACAAGCTCAGTGTCTTTAACAGCTGAGCTATTGCATCGGCTAAGTCAGATCTAACTATGTTGAAATCCACATGCTGCTTTAAAAATCTCTACAGAGAAAAAAAAATCACTTGGCATTCACATTAGGGAACAGAAGTAGAATTAGTCACATCAGCTTGGTATTTTTCTTTAAACTTTTACAGGTTAATAGCTGTGCAGTGCTTGAGATAAGTACAGTGTTCTCCTTGGTCTTTTCTTTTCATTGAAAGGAATGGCTAATATATAATAATAGCGCTGATTGTAACATGTCCAGGATGATGAAAATGCAATATCTAATATCAGTTAATGTTATCCTCCTGATATTATGAACCC
This sequence comes from Thamnophis sirtalis, assembly GCF_051295495.1. Lineage (NCBI taxonomy): Eukaryota > Metazoa > Chordata > Lepidosauria > Squamata > Natricidae > Thamnophis > Thamnophis sirtalis. The sequence continues at coordinate 4,004,983 of NW_028261392.1, forward strand.
TTTATCACTGCAATTACTCATGTTGCACAGTGGAAAGCTTATATTGAAATGTAAATGTCAATTTCGTAACTCTAGTTATTACAGACATCTATCTGTAATCTCTTCATCTCTCCAATGATAATAATTGCTGCTTATGAAAGCCGAAGGACCGCACTCTGCAGCAAAAGAACATATGAGCAGCGCTCGTCAATCTATTTATTCTGGATTAATACTTTGCCCTTTCTCAAAGGTTCCAAGTAGGTAAACCAATTATAAAGGGCGGAAAGAAGAGATGCTTTCGTAGCTTCATAGCTAAGGAAAGTAATACTTGGGGGGGGGGAGGGGGGAGAATCAATATTGAAGAAGTCAGTTGGGTGTTATACATTGTGTATTGTTTGGTCTATAATAAAGTGTGTTTAATCTGGTGAAGTCACTCAGGAAGTTCTGGAGTCAAATAGCCTAATAATTTGATAGACGAGAGATAGAGAGATAGATTGATCAATCAATAGATAAATAGGTAGAAAGAAATAAAGATAGATATAGATAGATTAGATGGATACATGATAGACAGATTAGATAGATTATAGTACAAATAGAGGATACAGATTAGATGAGAGATAGATGAGAGAGAGAGAGAGATTAGATGGATACATGATACAGATAGATAGATAGATAGATAGATAGATAGATAGATAGATAGATAGATAGATAGATAGATAGATAGACAGACAGACAGACAGACAGACAGACAGACAGACTAGATGGATTATAGTATAAAGATGATACAGATTAGATGAGAGATAGATGAGAGAGAGAGAGAGAGAGAGAGAGAGAGAGATTAGATGGGTACATGATACAGAGAAACAGAGAAACAGACAGACAGATGATAAATGGATAGATAGATGATAGATAGATAAAGATAGAGATAGATAAATAGATAGATAGATGATAGATAAATAGAAAGAAAGAAAGAAAGAAAGATAGATAGATAGATAGATAGATAGATAGATAGATAGATAGATAGATGTAGATAAGTAGGTAGGTAGATGACAGATTAGATGCATACATGATACAGATTAGATAGACGGACAGACAGACAGACAGACAGATAAGATGGATACATGATAGAGACACATTAGATAGATGATAGACAGATTAGATGATAGATGGACAGATGATAGATAGCTGGATAGCTGAATAGATGAGAGAGAGAGAGAGAGAGAGAGAGAGAGAGAACACGTGATAGATGATAGATAGATAGATAGATAGATAGATAGATAGATAGATAGATGATAGACAGACAGAAAGAAAGATAATTAGATAGATTGATGGATGGATAGGTGATAGATAGATAGATGGATGGATAGATAGATAGATAGATGGAAACAGACAGACATACAGGTAGACAAAATGCTGAAATAAAAATTAAATAGGAATTTCCCCCTTTCTATTACTCTGTTTCTTTCTATTGACAGGGTTGCCTTCACTTTTGTAATGAGTCAGCCACTAAACTTTACAGACGAAAGCTGAAGGCTAAAATGTGATAAAGGAAGATTAAATTCCTTATCTGCTGTGAAGTATGAGCTCTCTGTTTATGACAGGCGGATGGATGAGTGGTGGTCTGAGAGGAAACGGCCGCTTCTGTGAACAAAGAAGTAGATCGAGTCCAGATGTACGAAAGATATTAGAAAGCCAGTTGAGAAAGTAATCTTCTCAAAGATGACCCTGAAAGAAAATTTTCCAATGCTTGTTAAGATTACTCATAATTATATAGTCAGATGAGAATATGTTTCGGGCCAATCAAAATAATGTCTATTACCTATTCTCAACAAGAACTCATACAAAATTTTCATGATTGGTTGCATAGACTATGTATGTTTAGCCCAGGGGTGTCAAACTGAAGGCCTGTAGGTGGGAACTGACCTGCAGGGTGCTCCCATGTGGTCCTTCCGAGCTCCATTCTCACTGGCAGAGAGTTGCAGGAGGCCATCAGAGCCAAAAATGGAGTTCGGGAGCCTGTTTTCCTTGGCAGAGCACTCCGGCCACCACAGGCATCCCTGACATGAGTGATGTCAAGCTGGCCATGCCCACTGTAGCCACACCCACCCAGGCCCCTTGAGGTTAAACACAACGCTGATGCGGCCCTCAATGAAATTTAGTTTGGCACCCCTAGTTTAGCCTAACAAAAGAAGGCCCAAGGAAGACCTGATAGCCATCTTCCTTACATGGTTTATGCTACCATCGGAGTTCACAGTCAAGTTATATTTTCTTTTTTTCTTTAGATGATATATATAATGTTTGTGTGTGTGTGTGTGTGTGTGTGTGTGTGTGTATGTGTGTGTGTGTGTGTGTGTGTGTGTGTGTGTGTGTGTTGCATTTGTGCTGGTAAATAAATAAAGGGAGACTAGTATATATCTATTTCCAGCTATTTAGCTCTCGTCAGCTAGCCATACCCTTACTGGGATTTGAACCTGGGCTGTTTTTACATGTCAGGCAGTTGTATTAGCCTCTAAACCACAAGCTCTCCTCCCTTACCAGCTGAGCCACAGAAATAAATAAGTGTTATGCCAAATATGGGAGGGAGCATACTGCTTCCCTTTTGCCTTTCGGCTACACCCTAGGAGCCTTCCAGGCAGAAAACCATTTTTGGGTTGCATTTGTGCTGATAAATACATAAAGGAAGAATAGTATAAATGTATTTCAAGCTATTTAGCTCTCATCAGCTAGCCATACCCTTACTGGGATTTGAACCTGGGCTGTTTTTACATGTTAGGCAGTTGTATTAGCCACTATGGGAGGCTTAGTTATTTATTTATCAGCACAAATGCAACACAAAAATGGTTTCCTGGCTGGAAGGCTCCCTGGGTGGAGCTGAACTGCAAAAGGGAAGCAGTATGCTCCCTCCCATATTTGGGCATGCCAGGTGCTTTGACATAACACTTACATATATATATATAATATTGTATGTATGTATATGTATATGTATATGTGTATGTGTATGTGTATGTGTATGTGTATGTGTATGTGTATGTGTATGTGTATATGTATATGTATATGTATATGTATATGTATATGTATATGCATATGCATACGCATACGCATACGCATACGCATACGCATACGTATACGTATACGTATATGTATATGTATAAGTATATGTATATATTTAGTGTCACAACCCCTGGTATGCCCCAATTATGGGAGGAAGCTAACTGCTTCCATTATCTGTCTATCGGCTCGTCACAAGAGTCCATCACGACAGAAACCCAATATTTTTACTGTTGCCTTTGTTACATTTGTGTTGTATTTGTGCTGTGTATATGTATATGTATATGTATATGTATATGTATATGTATATGTATATGTATATGTATATGTATATGTATATGTATATGTATATGTATATGTATATGTATATGTATATGTATATGTATATGTATATGTATATGTATATGTATATGTATATGTATATGTATATCTATATCTATATCTATATCTATATCTATATCTATATCTATATCTATATCTATATCTATATCTATATCTATATCTATATCTATATCTATATGTATATATGTTGCATTTGTGCTGATAAATAAATAAAGGGAGATAAAATAAATGTATATATGTGTGTACGTGTACGTGTACGTGTAATTTTAAATGAATAAACGAAGATGGCAGCTTGAAGAATGGAATTGGATAATGCAAGGCAAATATAGGTAAGAACAAATGAAGTCATTATCCTAATTGGTGAATTAGAAATCATTAAAACTCCTGGTACAAATAGGAGCAGCGAAAAGGAAACAAAAAATGACAGAAGAAAGAAGCAGCTTTCTGATAAAATATGCATATTTTTTTTTCACTTTCAGGTGGGAATTCATCTGAAAACTTCTTCCTCTTGTGCCCTATCCATCATTGGACATTGGCGATCATGTGGGCAATCCTATTTTTATCAACAGCCGCATGAAAAAGTGCTGCAGTTTTGTCCAAACCAAATCTTAGATTTTGAAGCCATGATGTTCTTCTTCTGCCTGGACCTCATCTGCCTTCAGTCTTTCCCTGGAGGATTAAGTGAAAGATGGCATATTTTTCTGGGTGTCGCATCACGTGACCAAAATATTCAAACTTTTGCTTTTTTTAATGATTTTGATGATTTCCCTTGGCTTTCCCAGGTGGCTTAGGTGGCTGAAAAATATCTGAAAAATAGCAACATCCAATTAAAAAAGAGGGAAAGAGAAAGATCAGGGCGACAAACGAAATTGTGGGGCTGTCGTTTTAATGATTATTTTAAATAAAACATTGCTACAAAATAACAATAGCATGTAGACTTATATACCGCTTTACAGCAGCCCTCTCTAAGCAGTTTACAGAGTCAGCATATATCGCTCCAACAATCCAAGTCCTCATTTTACCAACCTCGGAAGGATGGAAGGCTGAGTCAACCTTGAGCCGGTCAGAATCGAACTGTTGGCAGTCAGCAGAATTAGCCTGCAATACTGCATTCTAACCACTGCGCCACCACGGCTCTTACTGAAGAAGAAACAGATGTAAAAGAATTTGCATTCTGAAGAGGCATAACCACATTTCTGGAAACATTAGTCTAACGTCATTATCAAGGGTACTATCTCGATGGATGATTCTCATAGATAAGCATCGTTTGACATTCAAATGATAATAACAAGGTTCTTCACCCCAAAATCCTGAGAAAAATTCAATAGTTATAGGACAATGGAACAGAGACAAACATGGAATGGGAAATGACTGAAGAACATTTACCAATAAAAATGGGCAATTTTCCAATTCGAGAGCTATTCAAAGAGGAGCTTTTATAACTGATTTATAAAAGATTTGAGTTTATGAGTGAATAGAGCAGCAATTCCTTTTCATGATAAATCCAATTTTTCAAGCATGAAAAGCAAGGAAAGGATTGGTCCAAGCTGAGTGATTGGTCATAGAACTGTAGAAAAAAATAATTGTTACCAGCCAGCCTTCTACCTGTATTCTGCACGAGCCAGAAAGAAGGCTGTGTAAAAATATCTGCGGTACAGACCCCTCGCATCCTGGATGTAAACTGTTTTAACTTCTTCCCTAAAGACGATGCTATAGAGCATTTCACACCAAAACGAACAGACCACAAAGACAGGGTTTTTTCTCTCCCATGTCATCCCTCTGCTAAACAACTAATTCCCACAGCACTGTCTTATGCCCTGGGATGTCGAACCACCTAGTATTACTATGATCTTTCCAATTATCTATTCCCTTTATCATCTTATGACTATCACTTTGTTGTTTGTATCTTATAACTTATGTTAATTGCTTTTATTTAGTATCCTATGTCAATCACTGAGTGTTGAACTTATGATTTATGATGATTGTACTTTATCATTATGATCATGGTTTATCACATTGCATTTATGTACATTGAGAACTTGTGCACCGGAGATGAATTCCTTGTGTGTCCAGTTCCACTTGGCCAATAAAGAATTCTATTCTATTCTATTCTATTCTATTCTATTCTATTCTATTCTATTCTATTCTATTCTATTCTATTCTATTCTATTCTATTCTATTCTATTCTATTCTATTCTTAATTCTACTCCATTACACTATTCTATTCTTAATTTTACTCTATTCTATTATTCTATTTTATTCTATTCTATTTTTATTCTACTCTAATCTATTATTCTATTCTTAATTCTACTCTATTATTCTATTCTATTCTTAATTCTACTCCACTCTATTATTCTATTCTATTCTTAATTCTACTCTATTATTCTATTCTATTCTGTTTCCTGTTTCCTCTTTCCTGTTTCCTGTTTCCTGGTTTATATTTCCTCTTTCCTGTTTCCTGTTTCTTGTTTCCTTCCTGTTTCCTGTTTCTTGTTTCCTGTTTCCTGTTTCTATATTCTATTCTATTCCATTCCATTCTATTCAAAATGACAAAAAATGTGAACCTACCGTTTCAGGAAGGTCTTATTATTTTTGAGGTGCAGGAGGTGGTAAGCGTGGTCACCTCATGGCTGCTACTGTGTTGCAATATTTTCAGGGAGGGCTTATTTTAGCACATGCGCTCAAAAGCCCAATTGAGCTTATTATCTGCATTGCAAAATGATGAACATTGACCTAGATGTGCACACCCACACCTCCAGAATCCAAATTTTACTTATTGATTTAAAATAGTGTTTTCTCCATGCACGCAGCATGCTAGAACTCTGAGAGTTGAAGTCCGGACATCTTAAAGTTGCCAATCATCTGATTTATAATATCAGAGTTGGCAGCGAAATGATCTTTCCATTGTAGTGGATCGGTGAATGAGAATGTCAGAGACTGCAAAAAGGCAAATTGTATGCTGAAAATTATTAGGAAGAAGGTGGAACATAAAATAGGTACGGTGGTAATTGAATTATATAAATGTAAGGTGATGTTCTCTCCCACCGACTTACCAGGAACACGAGAGAAAGAGAGAGATAATAATGAGGTAGCCAAGGTCCAGAGCATTCAGATCACTCCCACAGACCTTGTGGTACAAGAAAGTTAAAACCATCTCGGTATTCCAGAACCAAACTCTGATACTTTATCCAACATGGGCTAGTGTTGATGTCATTAAGATCAAAAGACCGAATTATGATAAATAAAGCCTTAGGCATCAAGCAAGCATGGATTTTTTTTTCTTTGTAGAATTTTGCTTCTTAAAAGCTCCAAACTTCTGCAATTGCTTCTGTACAATTTCCATGCTGAAGAAAACAATTTCCACCAGGAAGCATCAGCTTGACTTCAGTTTTGTACAACACACACACACACACACACACACACACACACACACACACACACACACACACACTGTGTGTAAGTATATGCATTTTTTTAACGTGGGAATCATACAAATTTGGAATTGTTACAAGCAAAGATAATATGTAGCATACAGCACGTAGTACGTTGTTCGTAGTAGGTTGTATATAGTAGAGTGGTACCTCTACAGTATAGAGTACAGTGGCTTTGAAACTCATTAAATTTGGTACTCAACGAATTTTGATGTGAGCATTTTGTCCCGAGGCTCATCATTTGTTTGGTATACACAATACACAAGTTAGAACATGTCAGTGTCGGATGCCTTGTGACTCACTATATTATTCCTTATGGGGGAAAAAATGTTTGATAGTCACTATTTTTGGTACTCATCACATCTCCCAAAACCAATTAACAATGAACACTGAGATGCCACTATATATAGTATGTAGTATATAGTATGTAGTATGTAGTACATCCACAAAGATGGAATTCAGCCAGTTTAGACCAGTTCAGGCAAACCGGTAGTGGAACTTTTGAATAGTTTGGAGAACCGACAAACACCACCTCTCGCTGGCCCAGCCCCCCCCACCTCTCGCTACTCACCCCCGCCCGCCTGCTTGCCACTCACCACGCCCATGAGAAGTTCAAACTTGGCATCTCCTTCTCGGCCTTAAACAGGTCTGGACAACTTGATGTCACTCACAACATGGTGCCACCCCACCCTGCCATGAGTGATGGCCATGCCCACTCAGTCACATGACTCCCACCAAGCCACGCCCATCAAGTGACGGCCATAGAACTGGTTGTAAAAAAAACTGAATCCCACCACGGTACATCCAGTATGTAGTGGCCTAGAGGTGAAGACACTTGTCTCCCACTTTAAAGGTTGAGAGTTCAATCCCAGGCAGTTATAGATTTGTTTCTCTTCAGGGTGCAAAGAGAAAATATCTGCTGTGAACACCATATAGGTGTCAGGAAGGGCATCTGGCCAATAAATGCTCAGCTTCCACTCAGTTACTCCATTCCCAATTCTGAAGCAAGAGACTACGGGTTCTTGAAAGTAAATATGTGTGTTTGTGTGTTTAATCTCTCTCTCTCTGTGTGTATATACATATAATATACACACACACACACACACACACATGATCCCCAGCACAAATGCCAGAAAGACCTGCATTATTTAACCATATGATGCAATTAGGTTGCTTTATGTTCTAAGATCCCTCCTGTAATCACCTAAGGGAAAAGATTGTGTCTTTTAAGCAAAACCGACATCTTAAAACTTGATCTTCTCAGTTTCTGTGCAAGGTAGTCATGCTCAAGAGGATCATAAACAACTTTAATGGCAATTAGCAATTTTCCAACTGCAGCCTGAGTCATCTAATTGTTGTTTATGATTTAACTCCTATGATAAAAAAGGAGTGGAAAAAAAAACAAATTAAACCAAAGTTTTAGAAGGTTTGGAAAAACCTTGCATTAGGGGGGGAAAAAATCACTAAATTCAGTTGGATTAAGATCCATTCTATGTGTTTCTTTAGTATGATGAAATAGCCTTTTCTGGAAAGAGAGAAGACCAAAGCAGAATTTAATCTTACCTGAAGCGGATTAAGAAATCCAACTGACCATAAATTAGCAGCAAAGACTGCGACTTTTTATGCAACCTAGATATTAAGAAAAGACAAAGAGATACAACCTTCCCAATCATGGCAACAGGACAGAGATTTTTAGATGCAACCATTAAATAATAAATGAAACACAGTATATGGGTCAGTTCTGCCATCTCCATTTTCTTTGCTTCATTGGCATCCTGTCATAAATTGCAAGGGAGGAGGAAGGGAATTTGGGGAGTAACATGTGGGCCCGGCAAAGAGAAGAAAACAGTGGTAGAGGAGACACGTTGGCAAAAACCAAAGGTGCCAAACTTGAATAAACCAATTCCAAGGACACCTGGCCTTGGAACAGAATGCAAAGCTGAATTGAGAAGTGCCAAGCTCCAAGACATTCCCAAAACATTCTCAAGGCATTCTATTGGACAGTGATGAAATGGGGAGGGTCAGGGAGTGGAGGGAGGGGAACTGTAACCTTTGCACGGGAATACTTAGATATAGCTTTACTTTCACTGCAACCACTTAACTACAACAAAAGAACCTATCACTTTAACCAAACGGAGTCGAGGGTTTTTCTTTCCTGAATGTCTAAGTTGGGGCAGGTCTGACAGAATGCGATGACGTCAGAGAATTGGCTGGTGATTTTAAATTGGTAAAAATTGGTATATATATATGTGTGTGTGTGTGTGTGTGTGTGTGTGTATGTTGTATTTGTGCTGATAAATAAATAAAGCACAAATCAGCACAAATACAACACAAATGTAACAAAGGCAACAGTAAAAATAATGGCTTTCTGTCTGGATGGTCTCTTGTGACGAGCCAATAGACAGAGAATGGAAGCAGTAGACTTCCTCCCATATTTGGGCATACCAGGGGTTGTGACACTATATGGGAGGAAGTCTACTGCTTCCATTCTCTGTCTATCGGCTCGTCACAAGAGACCATCCAGACACATTCAGATATATTCCACATTCTAAATGGCTTCAGAATTAGTTTCATTGGTTTCCTGTATAAAATATAGGTCTGTTGAGACAGAAAAAAGACAGCTGGCCACATTTGATGGGGGATTTAAACAGGAATGGTTAAATCATCCAGTGTGACAACATGTCCACTTATATCCTATCACCCAACTCCTCTCACTTAGCCCGCAGGACTGTAACTTTGTTGCTTGTATCCTTATGATTTATATTGATTGTTTCCTGATTTCTTATTTGTACCCTACGACTATCATTAAGGGTTGTACCTTAGGATTCTTGACAAAATGAATCTTGTCTTTTTATGTACACTGAGACCATCTGCACCAAAGAAAGATTTTTGGTGTGTCCAATCACACTTGGCCAATAAAGAATTCTATTCTATTCTATTCTATTCTATTCTATTCTATTCTATTCTATTCTATTCTATTCTATTCTTCATTGCAATATATTCTATTCTATTCTATTCTATTCTGTGCTGTGCTGTGCTGTGCTGTTCTGTTCTGTTCTGTTCTGTTCTGTTCTGTTCTGTTCTGTTCTTCATTCCAATACATTCTCTTCTCTTCTCTTCTCTTCTCTTCTCTTCTCTTCTCTTCTCTTCTCTTCTCTTCTCTTCTCTTCTCTTCTCTTCTCTTCTCTTCTCTTCTCTTCTCTTCTCTTGAAGAGCCAAGGTGGCGCAGTGGTTAAAAGCAGCACTGCAAGCTACTGCTAGATCAGCAGGTCAGCGGTTCAAATCTCACCGGCTCAGGGTTGACTCAGCCTTCCATCCTTCCGAGGTGGGTAAAATGAGGACCCAGATTGTTGGGGGCAATATGCTGACTCTCTGTAAACCGCTTAGAGAGACCTGAAAGGCCTATGAAGCGGTATATAAGTCTACTGCTATTGCTATCTACTGCTATTCTCTTCTCTTCTCTTCTCTTCTCTTCTCTTCTCGTCTCTTCTACTCTACTCTACTCTACTCTACTCTACTCTACTCTACTCTACTCTACTCTACTCTACTCTACTCTACTCTACTCTACTCTACTCTACTCTACTGCCATTGGTGGAAACCTGAAAATGGCTAATGGGTTAATTTTGGAGGTTCAAGACATAGGAGTGTGTCTTGAATGAGGAAATAATCCTAATAATGATATGGATCTGCTGATTGATGATGTTTTGTGGTTACTGATCTGAGGCAGGGAGCCCTGGCTAGCATGGGAAACTAGATTGCCTCGCCAATAATTGACCTTTAAAATGGAAAGGTCGTTTTTGATTTACAGTCCAATCTTTTGTTGGTATGGCAGCGAATTGTCTTAAATTCGGGGGCTTTTTTTCTGCTACACCAAATATGCTGGCTCTGTTTTGATGTTAAGCACGCCTGATCTTTTTATTTTGGGTTAAACGTATCCTTGGAATAGGAAATGAATATTGAAATACAACGGTGGCTGATATCTGATAGTCCATTTTCCTTGGGGAAGAATAAAACTGTTTAATTCTAAATCATTAGGGTTTTTTTTTTCCTTCATAAAGACAAGCGTGGGCCAGAAAGAAGCAAGGCAAAAAAAAAGGAACATGCAAGGATTAAATTGGACAATCTAAACACTGAAACTGATATATCACGGCACTTACAGGAACATAAAATCATGTTGAAAACATTACAATTACATCTGGTTATTACAGACCAAAAGAATGAATGCAATAAAAGCAATAAAACCAGCCATCTTATCATGGAATTTTCCTGAACTTAACATATTGTTTCTAGATCGTTTTTTTTTTAAAAATTAATATAGCATATTATGCCCCCCCACCCCCACCCCAATATATTCCATATAACTATAGCACTTAGACTTATATACCATTTCACAGTGTTTTACAGCATTCTTTAAGGGGTTGAAGGCTGAGTCAACCTTGAGCCTGGTGAGACTCCAACTGCTGAACTGCTGGAAGCCAGCGATCAGTAGAAGTGTCCTGCAGTACTGCATTCTTTTTTTTAAAAAGATTTTTATTAACAAACATGTAAAATACACACACACAAAAATTAGATGTACACCACATTTATACAATGCAATGTGAACAGGAACTTCCTGTTTTTTATAATAACAATCATCAATCGATACTGCATCAGTACTGCATTCTAACCATTCTATAGACAGGATGGTAGATAGATGATAGATAGATAGATAGATAGATAGATAGATAGATAGATAGATAGATAGATAGATAGATAGATAGTTGGATGGAGGATGATGGATGGATGGATGGATGGATGGATGGATGGATGGATGGATGGATGGATAGAAGATGAGTGGATGGGTGGATGGGTGGATGGATGATAGATGGATAGATGGATAGATGGATAGATGGATAGATGGATAGATGGATAGATGGATAGATGGATAGATGGATAGATGGATAGATGGATAGATGGATAGATGGATAGATGGATAGATGGATAGATGGATAGATGGATAGATGGATAGATGGATAGATGGATAGATGGATAGATGGATAGATGGATAGATGGATAGATGGATAGATGGATAGATGGATAGATGGATAGATGGATAGATGGATAGACAGAGAAAAGATAGACAGACAGACAGACAGACATAGATAGAAATAGCACTTAGACTTATATACCATTTCACAGTGCTTTACAGCCCTCTCTAAGCAGTTTACAGAGTCAGCCTCTTGCCCCCAACAATCTGAGTCCTCATTTTACTCACCTTGGAAGGATGGAAGGTTGAGTCAACTTTGAACCAGCCAGGATTGAACTCCTGGCAGTGGGTAGAGTTAGCCTGCAATACTGCATTCTAACCACTGGGCCACCACTACAGTGATTCACTTAAAAACCATGGCAAAAAAACCCATCATAAAGTCCATCAACCGTCTTAATTAGCAATTGAAATTAGTCTTTAATCTATCTGTCATAAATCTAGTTTGATATAACCTATGATGCAGGTAACTCCTTCCATAGCAGCACAATTATTTTCACAGGAAAAGTGAGGACTACAACTAGATAGGTTTCTCTTTGTAGAATTGTGATATTTTGAATATATATTGGGGGAAGAATAACACAATTTAGGAGGAATAAGGGTGACATGAGAAGGAGTGTTTTATATGTTGGGACAGAAAGAAAATCAATTAACACTTGTGTTGAAGAAGTTTTTCCTAGTAGATTTCTTAGCCGTATCCTTTGATACAAAATTCCCTTAAACTCCTTTGGGTCTTGAATATGCAATGAATAATTACCTTAAAGTCCTTTGGGTAGTGCTTCTCCCCCTCTCTAATTAGAAGTTTTCACTTCTCTAAAATAAATTTAAGACTTAATAAGTAAATACAACCCATTGGTCACACCTAAGTACCCATCAGAGATTTGATATGCAGCTCTTGGTTCTTCTAAATGATTAGGGAAAACTATCCTATAAATGAGAAATGCATTGATTATACTTCATTAGATCAGTGCGGATACTTAATACATAGAATTCTCCAGGATAAATCCAATAGGTTGCTGTTGCTGCTGTTGTTGTTGTTGTTGTTAGTCGTGAAGTCATGTTCAATCCATTGTGACCCCATGGACAATGTTCCTCCAGGCCTTCCTGTCCTCTACCATCCTCCAGAGTCCATTCAAGCTCATGTCAACTGCTTTGGTGACTCCAGCCAGCCACCTCATTTGCTGTCGTCCCTTTCTTCTTTTACCCTCAATCTTTCCCAGCATCTTCTCCAGTGAGTCCTTCCTTCTCATCAGGTAGTCAAAGTATTTGAGTTTCTTCTTCAGGATCTGGCCTTCTAAAGAGTGACTGACCGGTTGGATGGCCTTGCAGTCCAAGAGACTCGCAGGAGTCTTCTCCAGCACCAGAGTTCAAAGGCCTTAATTCTTTGGCTCTCAGCCTTTCTTAATGTCTTTTTTATTTTTTATATAAACATCTTTTTATTTCCATTTTCATAACATACAATCACATGTATACTATACATAGCCAGTATCATATAGTATTAAATAATGATTACTTCAGTTCCTCTTGTCCTCAACACCCCAAAAAGATTAATACCCATTATTAGCTCTTCTACTCTTCATACACCTCTTTCTTCTACCTCTCTCTTACTTCCTATCTTCCCTCCATCTTCCTTTCCTACAGTACTTCCCCTTCCTTTCTCCTTCTCCTCTCTCTACATTCCACTCTTCCTTATCCTCATCCTTCTCATCTTCCTCCCTTACCCTCTCTCCTATCCCTCTCTTCCCACCTTTCTTCTCCCTTCTGCTTCCCACTCTTCCTCTCATTGGTGTATTTCCGCTTCCATACTACTCTACTTCCCCTTCCTTTCTCCTTCTCCTCTCTCCACTTACCACTCCTCCTTATACACCTCATCTTCCCCCTTCACCCTCTCTCCTATCCCTCTCTTCCTATCTTCTTCTCTCCTCTGCTTCCGACTCTTCTACATCCTGTCTTCCCTCCATCATTTTCTACTCTACTTCCCCTTCCTTTCTCCTTCTCCTCTCTCCCCTTACCACTCCTCTCAGCCTTTCTTGTGGTCCAACCTTCACAGCTTCCATTGTAACTGGGAGAACCAAAGCCTTGACTATATGCAGGGTGATGTCTCTGCTTTTTAGTATTTTGTCTAGATTTGCCATAGGCACCATCCCTAAATTCTGTGATGGAAACTGGTTCTTCGGCAGACAGTGATTTAATTTATCCAGTACGTTCAATCCTTCAGAAGAAAAATAACACACAGTCTCTCTATATTATATATATAATCTGGTAAGCCTAAGGAAAATGGTAATACAAATTCGTATATTATTTTAAAGTTTACGTCAACAATGGTTGGCATGGAACTGATCTAATATTATGGAAAGCATTCATATTGCCAGACACGTATGTGTAAGTTAGATTTATTGGATTTTTTTTAAGAAAAGAAATATTTATTAATCACTTCAGTTCCAATGCCAATCTTGCAGAAGTAGATATGGAGGTTCCTGCATGACTTGATTTGATAACAGCATGATGTGAGAAGCTAGAGAATTTTCAAAGAAGAAATAAATGCATTCAAAGTAGTATAAATGTACCTTGATATCTGAGCTGCCAGGTTTATGCTGCATCAAACTTTTTAAAAAGAAAAATGGAGAGTAACAGTAGCCTTCTCTAGCAAATAAAGAGTAAAACTCCTTAGAATAGAATGGTCTGAACATACCAGATGTGGGTTCCTACCAGTTCGCACCTATTTGGTAGAACCGGTTTGTCAAATCTACCGAACTGGTTAGAAGAGGTCCCACCAGTGGACCCAGAAAGCAAGCCACACCTACAGAAGAGGTTCCAACATTTTTTGAAACCCACCACTAGTCCTTGGATATGATTATTCTACACTATCATGCTCATATTTATAAAACTCAGGGCCTCTGTGAAAGGTAAGGATGATTACTGTGTTTGTGGTGCAATCAGAACATTGCGTGTGTTGAAGTTGTTTTAACGCAAACCAAAGATGCCTTTTAAAAAACAAGTTTACATCCTATTCTTATGCATGCCAGTGCTGTGTGTGAGTTAATCTAAGCTGGTTCTGACAAGGGTCATAGGCATCTTCATATCCGGTCACATGGGCGGCAAGCCACTCCCATCCAGTCACATGGGCAGCAAGCCACTCCCACAAAGGAGGCCACACCCACAGAGTAGGTTCGAACAATTTTTGAAACCCACCACTGGAACATACCTTCCAAATACATGAAGAAGGAAACAATGTAGAGCCACGATGGCAAAGCTATGGCATGTGGAGCCATATTTGATGGCATACCAGCCATCAGCTCCCCAACCAGGGGATAAAAAGTGTGCACACATGCTCAAAACCAGCAAACCTATCTGCTGAAGCTAACTAGACTAAGGCTGCTAGTCAGATGAATACTTAAAACTAAATACTAAATACTAAAAAACTAAAACTAAGGTGCATCTTATACTCCAGTATGTCTTATACTCCAAAAATATGGTACTTCCTTTGTTTATGTTTATACCTACACCTGCTATCTTGTACATTTTTGACAAACAAACAAATAAATAAAAATTATACATATTGTCAATATTTTCTGCTACTATATCCTTTCTGTAATTCACAGTTGCATAATAAATGCAGCTTTTGTTTTAACACACTGTGTACAGGCTAAAAAAAAACCCTACATCTTAACATGCTGAAAAAGTTTTTTAAAAAAATCCTCAGCAGGCAAAGATCTTCACAGGTACAGGATATATTGATTAATGGTTTGTTGCAAATAGAGCTTCATCCCTCCATGGAAATAAAATCTTCAAACTTTTCATAACAAGGAGGCTAACCAAGAGGGAGTAAGGGAGAAAGAGAAGTGGGAGAATTTCAAGAGAATTTTTTTTTCATTATTAGTTTAGGTTTTCTTTGAAAAAAAAACATTTTTTTGGATGCAAAACTGCACATTGACTTATCAGGAAGTCCTTGATGAAGCGAACAGCTGGAATTACATTTGCTAGAAGCCCTTTTATTTTGGTTGTTTCCATCGAAAGATAGATGTGCATCAAATCAATATCTCCCATTCATGTGGTCGGTAGGCTGACTACACATTTCTTTCTCTATGTGTCGGCAATCCTCCTCCGTCTTCACATTGATCGATCCCACCCATTGCATAGTAATTGCTACATCAACTCCAGACTCCTTACTCTAGACTTACTGTTCTTTTGTCTTGATCTATTCATCTCCAAAGCTTACGCTTTGGGGGGAAGAAAAATGGCTTGGGGCTTACATGGTAAAGAAGTTAAAATAGATTTCTTGGCTTTATCTGCTCCTCTCCCTACGGTTGATGAGAAATTGTCAGTTGCTTTTTTTTCCCCAAAAAAAATCTTTCCAGAGGTCTGCTGTGGAAGCCTGGAGCATGAGTTGCTCAGATGGATGGCTGCCAACATACAGCAGAAAAGATGGCAAACCACCACCACAACAGCTTGCTGGGTTAGCATAGTCGTTGAGTAGAAGGCCCCAGGTGATTGCTTAGGTTATGACCTCACTGCAAAATGCATGCGAATTTTAAAACTGGGTTTGGCGACGATGCCATGATGCCTGTGACACATTTTCTGCCTGTTGCAGATTCTCCCTGTTCAAGGCAGCTGAAGGCCAGACGTCGCCCCTTAATGACATCTGGATTGTGACCCCCCCCCCCAAGGTAACTTTGTGATATCTGTTAAAGTTTCTGTTAAAGAAGTTTCTGTTAAAGTCCTCAGCACTGGGAGTTCTAGGTACTCCATTTATGAAGATGTTTTTCATCTGCCGTATTCTGGAGGTATCAATTCTCTCTTTCTTTTTGTGTCTTGGAGATCTTTCAATTTATCTAGGTACTTTTATGGTGAGGAGGTACTTTCCGTTGTGAGTGATGAGGACTGTGTCACCTTGGGCCTTATCTGTTTGAGATAAGCCGCAGGTTTCTAATTCTCATTTTTTTTCCTCGCAGGATGTTTTCCAAGAAAAGACAGCCTTGGTTTTCTTCTTTGATAATCCTCCAGATGTTGCTTCCTCTTGATTATTCTGCTCAGCTTCTTTATATTATTGGGCAGAGTTTTAATGCCAGATTTAATGCTGATATTGGATTTTGTTTGAGGAACTGTTTCCAACTGCCAGTTCTGACCCAGCTCGCAAAATAAGACACATCATCTGACGTGAACTCAAAATATTTTTTTTTATTAGGACTGATGGCAGCCCCAGTATAAGGTTTCTCTCACAGGTTAACAAATCCATCTGGCTGGAAGAGGACTAGTTGTCTGCCACATCTCTTCATCTCCGGCTTCTGACTTTCATCCCCAGAGCTAGGGTGGGCTTTGCTAGCAGTGGTGGCTCTTCCTTCCCAAGGACCAGCCCATAGATTTCCACTTCTCTCCTCTCCTCTCTGCCTTCTGCACATCCGTGTGTCAGGCATTGGACCCAGCTGTTACTCCTCTTCCTCATCAGCCACCTCCAAACCTGGGGGCTGTTGACTCTCCATCTTGGCTCTTCCATCCCAAGGACTAGCCCATAGATTTCCATTGCTCTCCTCTCCTCTGCCTTCTGCGCATCCATGTGACAAGCACTGGAACCAGCTGTTCCTCCTCTTCCTCATCAGCCACCTCCAGACCTGGGGGCTGTTGACTCTCCATCTGAGGGCTGATGGACGGTCCAGGCTCTGCCTCTCTCTCTCTCTCTCTGCCAGGTCCATTCCCTCTTCCCTCTTGGAGCTCTCAGGTGGCCCTGATGCTTACCCTGACTCCCATGCCTCCTCCTTCTCTGATTTGGCTAATGGACCATAATACTGCCTTTCTTTGCAAGAACAAATTAATCCCAGCGATACATAATGAAGGATGTCCCAAAGGTGCTGTCAGGTCTGCAGCCATCTTTTCTTTTGGGTCTTTGGCTTGCCACACTTTCTATTATTCTGCTATGCATTTTCTATTGTGGGAAAATGGGAGGAGGGATTGTACGGGGTTAAATGTTATGTAGCCACAACAATATTCTTTCTAGAAAGCCAAGGTCATCCTTTGTCTCTGCACCTCTGCAATTGACTGGAACTGAATGGGTGGAAGCTGCCAGCATGGCAGTGGAAGATTGGACCATGGGATGGACTTGTGGGTGTGGGGGCAAGATCTTGAACTTTCAACCAAGTGGGGAAAACCGGGAAGCTTTCAGATTCAGGTTTTCCAAGATGTGCCAACCTGGCTCTCTTCATAAATTGGAACTTTGAGCAATACTTTGCCTTGGACTCTGATTTACTTTTGGATGCTATTTGGAACCTGACAGGTGCTTTTTCAAAAGGCAACTGGACTTTGTTTTTCCTTGAAGGTGTTTCTGAACTGAAGAAGCTTCTTGGATGAGAAGCAAAACATCTTCAAGTAAAAAATAGTTGTCTTTTGAAAAAGCACCTTTGGGACAACCATGATCTGGATGACTGAGAATCTCCATAAACATAATGAAGGATGATAAACCACTTCTTCCAGCAGGAAAAATAAAATAAAATCAGTATAAACCAAGGCAAAATTATTTTTGCTGATTGATGGAGAAGGTTGAAAATTATGTAGAAGGCTGTGAATTTTTGGGAGCCATTTCAATCATCATGAAGTGCTATTTGTCAAAATTTTATATATCGCTGGTATTATGTGCTGCTGGGGCAGGGACAGGAGAGTCTGCATGGTCTTCCCAGTGTCGATGATATCTTCTACAATCAGGACATTCTTCCCAGTCAAGGTTGATAAGTCATCCCCGCCAATTACTTTGATATCGCCAGTTGACTGGTCATTACAGTAGCTCTTCAGGCGGATGAAGTCCACAGTCATCGGAATGGACTTGTTGCTGTTCCGATTCAGGGCTTTAATATAATCCAGTAAATCGGCAAAAAATTTGTAGCCTCCCTTCAGGACACAGAGAGCCACAATGTGGTGCCCCCCCCCCATGCCTTTCATAATTTCCCGGGCTAACCTCTCCGTCCTGTCCATGATGAGCCCGTGAGGAATGAAGACTTTGTCCAAATCATTCACATAATGTTTGGGGATGCAGAACAAATCCAGGTCGTAACCTTGTTCGTTGTCTCCAATCACGATGCAACGGCCTCCGCTGTTTCGGGCCTGTAGGAGAAGACAGGCTAAACGGAAGGTGGAGTTAAATGTGTCATCAGTTTGGAGTCACTGCGTTGACACAGGAGACACAAGTCTACCCCTCTGTGAATTCAATTGACCCTTATCTAGTGCCAAATTAGTTTTGGCCATTAATACACCAGATATTTGTTTGTAGATGGCAATAATTAACTCTTCTCTGCTTTGAGTTCAGCAAATGCTCCTGATTATTAGCTTCTGACACCATATTACTTAAGTGTTAGGTAAATTTGTTTGGGAAAACCATACAACCAACAAAATTTTTGTTACCAGATTTTGAACCAAATAATGGAAATTGTTGTCTTCATTTGCTTGTAGCTTGTTCTGCTAATTCTGTAATTTTAGGATTCTTTAAATTAGTTCAGAGGTGGGTTCCTACCAGTTCGGACCGGTTCAACAACAGAACTGGCAGCAACCCAGGCTGGCCACGCCCCTAAACCAGTTCCCCAGTTGTGGCCGTTGTCATCTTTTTTTTTTTAGTTCTGCACATGCATAGAACAATTTACACTGAACTGCGCATGCATGCACAGTGCACATCCACCATGCACATGAGCGAACCAGCAGTAACGCTGGTTAGAACCCACCCTTGAATTAGTTGTCTCATTTCTCCATTCATCTCGTCTCCTCTCACTGTTTTCCCAAGTTCTTGTGAAATATGCTCCGTTTGGATCAGAGCTGCTCTGATTAGCTTCTTTCTTTCCTCTGCTGCACAAGGGGATTTAAAGCTTTAGCAGTTGTTTTCCATCTTGGCATCCTCCAGATGTATGAATCTCAACTCCTAGAATTCCCCAGCTATAGCCTACACTCTCAAAAGAATTCCTGAAGTTTTAATCTCAACTTCTAAAAGCTCCTCTCAAGCTTGCAGCCATCTTTTCTTTTGGATCTTTGGCCCGCCACACTTTCTATTACTCTACTATACATTTTCTATTGTGGGAAAATGGGAGGGGGGATTGTATGGAGTTAGATTATATGTAGCCATAACAAAATTCTTTTTAGGAAGCCAAGGTCATCCTTTGCATCTCTGCACCTGACCGGAACTGGATGGGTGGAACTGCCAGCATGGCAGTGAAAGATTGGACCATATGATGGACTTGTGGGTGTGGGGGCAAGATCTTGAATTTTCAACTAGGTGGGGAAAACTGGAAATCTCATCAAATGGATCATAGTCTACAAAACAATGACTACACATTTAATGTTTGGTTCCATGGACCAGAGGTGGTATTCAGCAGGTTTTAACCAGTTCTGGAGAACTGGTAGTGGAAGTTTTAAGTAGTTCGGAGAACCGGTAAATATCACCTCTGGCTGGCCCTGCCCCCTTCTATTCTCTGCCCCCTGAGTCCCAGCTGATCGGGAGGAAATGGAGATTTTACAGTATCCTTCCCCTGGAGTGGGGAGGGAATGGAGATTTTACAGTAGCCTTCCCCTGTCATGCCCACCAAGCCATGCCATGCCCACCAAGCCACGCCCACAGAACTGGTAGTAAAAAAATAATAATCCCATCACTGCCATGGACACTAGAGCTCTTACAAGAATCACAGGATTTTACCTTTTCAGGGATAATACACAAAACATAATAACACTCTTGGGTTATATCCTTAAGCATACTTAAGAAACAATGGATTTGCTCCATGTTGTTGTTTTTCATAGGAATAGCATTTAGATTTATATACTTATTAAATTACAAAGGACAATTATAAACCAATAAAGCATAATATTTGCAGCTCAGGGTTGAAGTGATGGGTGCTTCACTAGGATGTCATAATGTATCAGAATAATATGTGTGTGGATCCAAGCAATGTGACCTTTCGCAGTTGACAGATGTACATTTTCTCAACACACAGATTTTCTAAGTGCCATCCAAAATTTTTTGGTATGGCACCCAGTATGGGGATAATCACTGGGATCATCACAGCCAGCGCAGGCCACAATATTTCAGTGTTATTGTTAAGATCTTGATGCTTTGGTTTTGATTCTTCCTTCCCCTGGTATTACCGCATCAATGATTGCTTCTCACGCTTAACGTGCAAGGATAAAGTTTATGATTGCTAATTGAAAGGTCATCGGCTACTCACAAGAGTGTTGGTTGTTTATTTTGTGTTAGGTTAACTTCATGAATTCTTCTGCCATTATTTATTTTTCCCTGCTCCAACCGGCTTCCAAGGGAGCGTTGTAATTTTTGCATCAGCGCAGCTTACATTTTAAGAACTAACGAATGATTCACAAGTTTTCCATTAGCTTGATGCACATTTGCTGCCTTGGTACTTGTGGTAGCTTTTAAAAGTAACCGGGAAACACTTTATCAATGTCGGCTTTCTTATAGGGGTAAGAGAGCAGAGTTACAAACATTCAGTTTGTGGATAGTTCAATCAAAGTTGGGAACCAAATTGACTTCAGATCATCAAAGAATAGCAATAGCAATAGCAGTTAGACTTATATACCACTTCATAGGGCTTTCAGCCCTCTTTAAGTGGTTTACAGAGTCAGCATATCGCCCCCAACAACAATCCGGGTCCTCATTTTACCCACCTCGGAAGGATGGAAGGCTGAGTCAACCTTGAGCCAGTGAGATTTGAACAGCTGAACTGCAGAACTGCAGTCAGCTGAAGTAGCCTGCAGTGCTGCACTCTAACCACTGCGCCACCTGCCTCCAAGTTATTTTGATGGCTTGGAGATTTCTGTATATCCACAGAAATGTTTTTCCTCACAACTAATCCAGAATGGCAAACAGATTGATGATTAGTTTTAAATATCTGCAACTAATTTAATATATTTTGAAATCGGAAGAATAAATCAGATCAAATTTCAAATCCAGAATGAACCAAGGAGTCAAAGCCAATGTGAGACTCAGTGGGAATCAGGTGGCCTATAAATTGTTGTTGCCGAATTTTACACATCCCTACTTAAAGAATATTTTCATTTTCCAGCGCAGAAAACATGATTTCAAAATCCCTGTTCCTCCTATGAATGGTTACAAAGACATGCAAATATTTTAAACAAAGGGTTTAAATGTCAATGGCCCATATGTCTTTTATAAGAAACATGGTCCAATTACACTTGGCCATAAAGGAATAGAATAGAATTGAATAGAATAGAATGCAGAATAGGGAATAGAATAGAATAGAATAGAATAGAATAGATAATATGAAAGGGAATGGAATGGAATGGAATGGAATGGAATGGAATAGAATAGAATAGAATAGAATAGAATAGAATAGAATAGAATAGAATAGAATAGAAGACTAAAGACTAGTGACTAGAGACTAGAGACTAGAGACTAGAGACTAGAGACTAGAGACTAGAGACTAGAGACTAGAGACTAGAGACTAGACTAGAGAGTAGAGTAGAGTAGAGTGTAGAGTAGAGTAGAGTGTAGTGTAGTGTAGTGTAGTGTAGTGTAGAGTAGAGTAGAGTAGAGTAGAGTAGAGTAGAGTAGAGTAGAGTAGAGTAGAGTGGATCTTGGAGGTCTTCTAGTCCAACCCCCTGCTTAGGCAGGAAACCCTACACCATTTCAGACAAACAGTTGTCCAATCTCTTCTTAAAAACGTCAAGTGTTGGAGCATTTACAGCTTCTGGATTAATTGTTCTAACTGTCAGGATATTTCTTCTTAGTTTTAGGTTGCTTTTCTCCTTGACTAGTTTCCATCCATTGCTTCTTGTCCTGCCTTCAGGTGCTCTGGGGAATAGCTTGACTCCCTCTTCTTTGTGGAAGCCCCTGAGATATCGGAACCCTGCTATCATGTCATCCCTAATACTTGTTGTCATTCTAATATTTTAATATTCTATCAATAATGTAATGTTAAAATGGGAACATGTTCAATTAAAGCTTGTTAAACTACACTTTAAGATTTAATTACCACAAAAGATGAATCACATATGCATCTACAGCAAAGTAACCATTTACCAACATCTCAACAATAGCACAGATTTCCTTTGCCCCTTTGACAGGAGACTAAATCAGGATGAACTAAAGCCAGATATCCTTCCAGGGGGAGAAGGTTAGACTAGAAGGCCTCCAAGGTCCCTTCCGGCGCTATGATGCTATGTTTCTGCTATTATTTTAAAATAGTTCTCATGCTCTCTTCCCTGAGCCCTACAACCCCCTCTTACTGAAGGCAAGATGTTGTTGTGTATCAACCCTCACCGGTATCTGAAATCTAAAGATATCGTGTTCCACAGATGCTGAACGGTCCTGAACATCAAACTTAACCATCAGATGTTCCTCAGCCTTGACACAAAATTGTCTCCAACCATGAGATTGGTTCTGAAAACAGTATATTAAAAATTCAGAAGTCCACCACATCCATCACAGCCTTATCCTTTGATTTTGGGGGAGCTGCTATTGAAATCAATAGTCAAGGTAATTAGAATCCCCTTGACTGAAATCCAAAGCAGACTTTTAACAGAACTTTCTGATAAAAGGGAAACGTGATGCCCTTATCTGTTTTCTTTTCCTTCCCAAGTGATCTGGAGTGGTGTCTGGGAGCTGACAGTTCCTTTCCTATCTGCATTTTTATCTAAACGTACGTATGTCAGCCAAAGACCTTATCCCATTTTTTCTGCTTCATCCACAGAAATCTTTTTTTCCGTTTCCTGCTGTTTTTTTTTCCCAATTATTTTTCTTCCTTTATCCTGATATTTTAAATCTCTACTCACCCAGCTTTATGGCATACTAATAGCAAGCACAGAAGAACACATTCATACAAACTGTTGCAGCTCACCAGCAGCTAGTGAAGCCGGCAGCAGATTCGGACAGTGAGGAGGTTTGAAAGGAACATGGGCTAGTCCTGGAGTCTGGGAAAGGCTCTAATGAGGGCTCTGTGTGGAGGCAGAGAGGGGGCCAGAGCCGTCTGACAGTTATCAGCTGCCTTCAGAGTCAGACATCAGTGGGGCAGAAGAACAGCTGGAGCCTGATCCCAGTATGTGCATGCACAGAGTTGCCAGACGAAGGGAACAGCTAAGGAACAAGGGTAGACTTGGGAGTAAGGCCACAGGTGGATGATGAATGGCTCCTCCCATAAGGAATAAAAGACGAGAGAAAGGGGAGTGGAGTTTGCAGGAGGCAATCTCCCACAGTCCCCACAGTCACAGGATCACGATTGGGGCACTTGGCAACCAGCACACAGTTACAATGGTCACAGCTTCCCACAGTCACATCATCACCTCTCGTGATCTTCACTGCAAGCTTCAAACAAGCTCAATTCAATGAGGAAACCAGGCAACCCCTGATGTTGTGCTTAATGGCTGCACATGATTCCTTAACAACCACAACCTGAACTGTCATTGTACACTGAAGATCACATTTAATTTTGTAGTACAATGACAATTAACTAACTAACTAACTAACTAACTAACTAACTAACTAACTAACTAACTAACTAACTAACTAACTAACTAGAGACCGGATGGCTATTTATCAGACATAGCATAGATCTCTTGAGAGGGTTTTGGACTAGATGACTTCCAAGGTTCTTTCCAACTCTGTTACTCAGAGGTGGTATTCAGCCGGTTCGGACTGGTTTGCCCAAACCGGTAGAGGAAATCACGGGCGGGCCTGCTCTATGCCATCCTATTTAGGCTTTTTTTTTTAGACTAGGTGTATGCGCGGAAGATGTACATGGCCTGTGAAATGTTTTCACTTTGGACTGTGTCTGATGACCCACAGCATCCAGAAGCAATTTTCAACACCGCTATCAAATTGAGAGGTAAAATCCGTCACAAGAAGACGGCAAAATGATGACATTTGAAGCCCGTGTACGAGGTGACAGAGTTACTGCAAAGGTCTGCTTCTGTGGAGAATTCTTAGGTTCAAGGTTCAAGGTTCATTTTATTTATATGCCGCCCTATTCCCAGCGGGACTCAGGGTGGCGCACAAACCCAAAGGAGGGGAAGGGAAACACAAAAACTACAACAAAAAGTACAGGGCATTTAAAAACAACCAACAGCCACACGATTCGAGAGGGGAAGGGAACTCATCGACCCCAGGCCTGCCAACACAGCCAGGTTTTAACAGCTGCTCGGAAGGCCTGGAGAGAGGTGAGGGTCCGAATCTCTGCGGGGAGCTCGTTTCAAAGGGCCGGAGCCGCCACATAGAAGGCCCTCCCCCGGGTAGTAGCCAGATGACATTGGCTAGTAGACGGAACCCGGAGGAGGCCTAATCTGTGTGATCTAATGGGTCTTTGGGAGGTAATTGTCAGCAGGCGGTCTCTCAAGTACATTCTTAGTGATTCTTTCCTCTTGCTTTCTTTTGCTTCAGAGTTAGCATTTTAAAAACAGGTGAAATATATATATATATATTATATTTAAAGACTTCTAAACTCTTTGCCAAATGATTACAAGTCCTCCGTTGTCTGCTGATGTTCCCCCATGCATTTGGATAAGAGCCGAAATAGATCAAATTAATAAATCCCTATGAAACTAATAATCTCGGGTTCGCAGGGACATTCTGTGTGACAGATGTTTTTATCTTTCCATTGCTATGAGCCAAAAAACATTGTTTTATTTTTCCAGATGTATGCCCTGGCTTTTCAATAAAAAAAAAACCCACAACTACAGTTTGGAGGGTGCGAGGACGTTGATTAAAATCCATTCTAGTGGACTTCCTGCTTCTTTGACAATTCCTCTTCCGTATCTTTAGCTGCTCTGAAATATATTGAACTGTCACTCTGAGGGTTCGGAAATGAGGATATTTTGCAGCGCCTTTTGTTTTGCCTGGAGAAAAATGAAGAATGTTGTCAGGGAAGTGATCAAGTGAAAGGGGGAATAGGGTGCAAAAATATGCAAAAAAAAAAAAAAATCAACTAATCTTTTAGACCAGCGGTCACAAACTGGTGGTCCCATGGACCACTGGTGGTCCGCAAGAAAATTTTGGTGGTCTGCAGAAAAATCTTTTGAGCACTTTTGCATTTTTTATATTGCACTAAATTAGAGTGCCGAGGTGGCGCAGTGGTTAGAGTGCAGTACTGCAGGCCATTTCAGCTGACTGCTATCTGCAGTTCGGCAGTTCAAATCTCACTGGCTTAAGGTTGACTCAGCCTTCCATCCTTCCGAGGTGGGTAAAATGAGGACCCAGATTGTTGGGGGCGATATGCTGACTCTGTAAACCGCTTAGAGAGGGCTGAAAGCCCTATGAAGCGGTATATAAGTCTAACTGCTATTACTATTGCTATTAGAGGGGTCCTTCAGGCACTTAGCTTGGCTGCCTGTTTAGTAGCTCCAGCCCTTCCCTCCCGCCTTCTCCGGGGGTCCAGGCACTTCAGTGAGTGGTGCACGAAATTTCGGGCGGGCTCCTCGAAAGACAGAGTTTGCAGGGAATCGATTTAGCACCCGGGATGGCTACAAGACAAACATTATTCTGGCCCGTATTTGAGATTCCTAGCTGCAATGGACAGCAAACCTAGGATTAACCCCAGATGCTTCTCTCTACTAACAAGCAGCCATGTTAAGTGCTTGAAGGACCCCAGTCTGTCACTAATTCATATTAGTGGTCCATGGGATTTAAAATCATGAATTTAGGTCAGAAAGATTGGTGAGCCCTGTTTTAGACAGTTGTGCGGAAAAATCCTTCTGTTATTCCACAACCGTCCATCTTCTTGCTTACAAATATTCTTGTTTAGAATAGCAAAAAAGATGATCAGGGGACTGGAGGCTAAAGCATATGAAGAACGGTTGCTGGAATTGGGTATGTCTAGTCTGATGAAAAGAAGGACCAGGGGAGACATGATAGCAGTCTTCCAATATCTCAGGGGTTGCCACAAAGAAGAGGGAGTCAAGCTATTCTCCAAAGCACCTGAGGGCAGAACAAGAAGCAGTGGGTGGAAACTCATCAAGGAGAGAAGCAACTTGGAATTAAGGAGAAACTTCCTGACAGTTAGAACAATTAATGAGTGGAACAATTTTCTTCCAGAAGTTGTGAATGCTCCAACACTGGAAGTTTTTAAGATGTTGCATAATCATTTGTCTGAAGTGGTGTAAGCAGGGGGCTGGACTAGAAGACCTCAAAGGTCCCTTCCAGCTCAGTTATTCTATATTTCTATATTTCCATTTGAATAGAAGCACTCAATTTTGCTCTTCAGAGAGTTTTGATTCATTCTATTCACTCTGAAATTTCTTTGGTTAACCCCCCCCCCCCCACACACACACAACAAAGTACTATTATTAGGGAAGGTTTTACAGCCTTCGTTGGCTTTTAATAATGTTTGGCTTGTATTAGGGTATGTTTAATGTTTTGCCTGTATCTTGTTGTGATTTTACTGTATTATTATCATATTTTAAGAGTGCAGCAGTTTGAAGGCCACTGTGAACCTAAAAGCAATAAACACTTTTAACAATAAATAATGCTAAAAGTGCTTTTTTTAATGGCAAAAAAAGAAATGTTTTGCTTAATATGTTATTCCCAGTTATGAACACATCTTCCCAGGAGATGCCTGAAGTCCTTTTTTCAGTCTGGAGGTGATCCACTTTGGAGGGTAGATTGGGTCAATTGGAAGTAGTTTGATCAGGGCTTTTATCCAATTTAATAAGATCATAGCTCCTTGTGTTGCTTTTTAAAAGTTTGTTGCCTTAAGTGTCCTATAGGAAGAGTGGCAGGAGAGAATTTATAACCACGGTGTTCTCACCTAGCCTTCCCCAAAAAGCATGAAGCAGATTCCTGGTCCCGGCAAAAAACCCTTTATTAAACAAATGTGAATGCCTCTCATTCACATTCAGGAAAGGCCTGGCAAACAGTCTTTCAAAGGTGAAGTTATGACCACAGACCTTATCTAGCTTGGAAAGCTGCCATGTCAATATTTTCTAAACGCAGTGCAGTTCAAGGAAAGACTTGGCACAGAGTCTCTGAGCTTCACGGGCAGATCTTCACACTCTTGAAATGACTGAACGAACAAACAAACAAATTGTTGCCTGCAAAAGCCCACTCCCCTTTCCCTCCTCTTCTATTTCCTATGGGAGGGGCCATTCACCATTCACCTGTGGCTTTACTCCCAAGTCGAACCTGATTTCTTAGCTGTTCTTTTTTTCCTGGCAGCTCTGCGCATGCACACACTGGGAACAGGCTCCAGCTGTTCCTCTGCCTCACTGCTGTCTAGCTCCGGAGGCAGCTGAGAACTGCCAGACGGCCTTGGCCCCATCTTTGTCTCTGGCACGGAGCCCTCATCCGAGCCTTCCCCAGGCTCCAGGACTGGCCTAGGTTCCTCCCCAACCTCCTCACTGTCTGACTCTGCTGCCAGCTCCGTTGGCTGCTGGCGGACCACAACAAGGATAAAAATAAATAAAAATGACCAAACAGTAGGCAGACTGGCAGATGGCCCAGAAAAATAATTAACAACTTTGCAGAGATGGGTGGAGATTGCTATAAAATATTTCATAGTTTTAAAGCGATGGCTTACTGATTGATTGATAGACTTGAATTTTTTATAGCATCAGATGAAGATGGAGCATTCCTTCTTCTGGGTTTTCTTTGGAAGGTGCATTAAAAGAAAGTCAGTAGTGACCCCCATGTTTGTCCCATGCTGAGATGGGCAAAGGATCAGGAGGAAAAAAAACGTCTCAATTGGAAGGCCAAGCAGAACATAAATATCCAGCTTACAAAGAAGGCAACTAGTACCAGAAGTTGTGTGTATTCCATCCGGGTAAGGAAGAAATTTAATGAAATATGTATAACCAATCCTGGGAATAGAAATTTCATATTTAAGTGACATTTCAAGTTTACAAAGACCAATTAGAGTTTGCTTTGGGGATCTGCTTTCTAAATGGCAATCCGTACGGGGCCCGGCTTTCAGTCACCATGGATTCTATTTTTCTGAGCTCCTGAAATATCTCCTTTTTCTTTTCTCTGGTAGGTGTGTGTGTGTGTGTGTGTGTGTGTGTGTGTGTGTGTGTGTGCACATGTGAGTGCATGCATATCAGCACACACTTTATATTAGGATTGTCATTGTTCAGATTTGAAGATTATTTGCTTTACTAAGGGAAGGCTTTCTCACCTTCCACTTTGTGTGGTGTGTGCCTGTGTGTGTGTGTCAGAGGTGGGTTCCTACCAGTTCGCACCTATTCGGTAGAACCGGTTTGTCAAATCTACCGAACCGGTTAGAAGAAGTTCCACCAGTGGACCCGGAAAGCAGGCCACACCTACAGAAGAGGTTCCAAAATTCTTTGAAACCCACCACTGGTCCTTGGGTATGATTATTCTACACTATCATGCTCATATTTATAAAACTCAGTGCCTCTTTGAAAGGTAAGGATGACTACTGCGTTTGTGGTGCAATCAGAACATTGCGTTTGTTGAAGTTGTTTTAACGCGAACCAAAGATGCCCTTTAAAAAACAAGTTGACATCCTATTCTTATGCATGCCAGTGCTGTGTGTGAGGGAATTTAAGGTGGTTCTGACAAGTGTCGTCGGCATCTTCATATCCGGTCACATGGGTGGCAAGCCACTCCCATCCGGTCACATGGGCGGCAAGCCACTCCCACAAAGGAGGCCCCACCCACAGAGTATGTTCGAACAATTTTTGAAAACCACCACTGGTGTGTGTGTGTAGCAGTAGTAAAATATTTGATGCTCTCTCCTCTTTTCTAGCAGTCTCTTTTTTTTTTTCTACAGAAAGACTAAAATGTCATCTTGCCTCTTAGATAAATTATATTTTTTGTTTTGTATGAGGAGGCACAGAAAATACCGAGATATAAAATAAAGCAATAGCAATAGCAGTAGACTTATATACCGCTTCCTAGGCCTTTCAGGCCTCTCTAAGCGGTTTACAGAGAGTCAGCATATTGCCCCCAACAATCTGGGTCCTCATTTTACCCACCTCGGAAGGATGGAAGGCTGAGTCAACCCTGAGCCGGTGAGATTTGAACCGCTGACCTGCTGATCTAGCAGTAGCCTGCAGTGCTGCATTTAACCACTGCGCCACCTTGGCTCTTTAAAGGTTAGCAAAAGCATTCCGATTAGCATTGCGCAGTGCAAAATACTTTTTCATACAATCCGAGATTTGGGTTGCTTCTTGGGGGAATGAATGGAAATATTGTAAACACAGTGGAGAGTGTCTCAAAAAGTAGAGGCATAACAAGGTACAATAGATCACGGATGCATAAATCAATTGATTTCAACAACAATAATTATTGTTCCTCACTTGGGCTCAAGATTCTAACCAGTGTTGAATAGAAGACAGAAGAGAAAGATTGCTTAAGATATAAAACATTGAATGTCACTATTATTGTTTTCAAGGAGGGGACACGCCCACTCTCACACATCCTCATCATGTCTCAAACAAACCAAAATTACGCACAAAAAGACAGGGGTTAATGGAAAATCAAACACATCTAATCAATTCCAGGCAATGTAGTCCCACTATATCAGAGGGAGAAGATCTGATGGTCATCAGCCATGTCCTTACTAGGACAGAACAGAATAACAGAGTTAGAAGGGACCTTGGAGGTCTTCTAGTCAAGCTCCCTGCTCCAGCAGGAGACCCTATACCATTACAAACACGTGGCTGTACAGTCTCTTCTTCAAAACCTCCAGTGATGGATCACCCACAACTTCTGGAGGCAAGCTGTTCCACTGGTTAATTGTCCTCGTTGTTAGGAAATTTCTCCTCAGTTCTAGGTAGGTTATTTCCTTGATTAGTTTCCATCCATTTCTCCTTGTCCTGCCTTTTGGTGCTTTGGTAAATAGATTAAAAAAATAGTTAAATGAGGTAATGGAAAAGGGAACTAAATCAAACTCATCCAATTAATTTCAGTCACTGTAACAGAGTGTGAAAACCTGATGATCTTCATCCACGTTGTTACCAGTTGCTAGACTACTGCTGTATCCTCTACCTGGGGATCCCTTTGAAGACAACTCAGAAATGGCAATTGGAAGAAAATGCAACATCTTGAACAATCACACAACAGGTTGTTGTTGTTAGTTGTGAAGTCATGTCCCACCCATTGTGACCCCATGGACAATGTTCCTCCAGGACTTCCTGTCCTCTGCCATCCTCTGGAGTCTATTTAGGCTCACGCCAACTGCTTCGGTGACTCCATCCAGCCACCTCCTTCTCTGTTGTCCCCTTCTTCTTTTGCCCTCCATCATTCCCAGCGTGAGACTCTTCTCCAGTGAGTCCTTCCTCCTCATTAGGTGGCCAAAGTATTTGAGTTTCACCTTCAGGATCTGGCCTTCTAAGGAGCAGTCAGAGTTGATCTCCTCTAGGACTGACCAGTTGGATCGCCTTGCAGTCCAAGGGACTCGCAGGAATCTTCTCCAGCACCAGAGTTCAAAGGCCTCCATTCTTTGGCCCTCAGCCTTCCTTATGGTCCAACTATCACAGCCATCCATTGCAACTGGGAAAACCAGAGCCTTGACTAGACACACTTTTGTTGGCAGGGGGATGTCTCTGCTTTTTAGTATGCAGTCTAGATTTGCCATGGCTTTCCTCCCCAGGAGCAGGCGTATTTTAATTTCTTGGCGGCAGTCCCCATCTGCGGTGATCTTGGAGCCTGTTGTGGTACACAACAGTTAACATAAATCTAAGAGGTCAGAAAATTACAATTTCTTATTTATTTATTTATTAAATTTATATGCCACACATGTACCGAGTAAGGTGACTCCAGGTGGCTCACAGATGATAAAAAGATGAATGGAAGAAGCAATTAAAATATGAAAACTTTGCAAACTACTATTTTTTAAAAACTATGCAAGGAACCAAAACAAGCCACCACGCTTGACTGTGGTATAGCTTTGCCTCTTGAGTATTCAAATTGCCTCGCAAGCAGACACTGTTACAAAAAGGGAGGTTGTGTGTACAAAACGAGCGTACGCGGGCATCGTCATGGATGCAGAGTTAAAAAAAACAGCAAGATCTTCCCTTCTCTTACAATAAGCTTTGTTCTCTGGAAAGAAGTTTAGTTATTCAGGCAGAATGGAAAGCAAACGCTTTCATCCTCTGCTTACAACTTGACAATGAGCCTTGCAGATGCCATTACAAGGAGCTGTATAATAAAACGGTGTGTTTTATGGAGACTATTACTACCTTTTTGTAGCCTGAAGGTAGAGTCGCCCGCTGAAGTCCATCTAGACTTCTAGCGACTCTGCTTCAGAAATCAGGCCTCGGCTTCACAAACAATTTGGAAGTGCTTTAGATGTTTCCAGAAAGCACAGCTTCTTTGCTATTCATGACAGCAAGCCCAATTATTTCGGATTTTCCTGCTAGTTTTAAGAAGCTGTCCTTATTCTATGAATCATATGAGCCAGTCGTCTCTTTAAAGCCAAGCAGGTTTTTTTTTTTTTTTTTTTTAAAAATCAGATTTGCATGGAACTTAGAAAAGTTTCTCTTACAGGTTTTCTTTCAAAAATAGAAGGTGCTGTGTGTTCCTGCTTCGCTTAAGTGCCACGAATTTCTTCCAAATCATTTTTGAAGTAGGCACAGCCCTACCAAGCTCTGTTCTTAAGGCTTCAGAGACAGATTTCAAGCCTCTGGATGGGATAAAAAAAATCATCGGTATTTTACTTTCACTAACATCTAACTGAAACTTAACCTTTCCTTCCATAAAGAGCACACACCGCAAAGCAATTAAGGGCCTTTAGAAGGCAAAGATGTTTGTTAACGTGACTAAATTTCACTGCTTAAATGTATTATGCCTTAAAAATGGGAGCCGTCTTGCCATTGGGTTTATGGATTGATAATATTATTATCTTTGGCTCCTAATAAGAAATTCTGCTTGTAAGCATATTCGTGAAAAGGGGTCAAATATCTTGAACTTTGTGGATTTTACCATTTTTAATCCAAACCTTATCATCGACAATAGTGGTACCAATTAAAACATAGCAGCATCTCTCTCTCTGTCTCTCTGTCTCTGTCTCTCTGTCTCTGTCTGTCTGTCTGTCTGTCTCTGTCTGTGTCTCTGTCTGTGTCTCTGTCTGTGTCCCTGTCCCTGTCCCTGTCCCTGTCCCTATACATACATACATACATACATACATACATACATACATACATACATACATACATACATACATACATACATACATATATATATATATATATATATATATATATATATATATATATATATATATATATAAAGTCACAACCCCTGGTATGCCCAAATATGGGAGGAAGATCACACTTCCATTCTCTGTCCTTCGGCTCGTCACAAGACTGTTGCCTTTTGTTACATTTGTTATATTTGTGCTCCCTTTATTTATTTATCAGCACAAATATAACATATGTGTGTGTGTCTATCTGTCTGTCTGTCTGTCTGTCTCTCTCGGTCTCTCTCTCGGTCTCTCTCTCAGTCTCTCTCTCGGTCTCTCTCTCTCTCTCTCTCTCTCTCTCTCTCTCTCTCTCTCTCTCTCTGTCTAGATAGATAGATAGATAGATAGATAGATAGATAGATAGATAAGTATATGTATACATACAAACACACACATACCGTACATACATACATACATACATACATACATACATACATACATACATACACATACATACATATACATATAATTATATAGATGTACATATATAGATATACAGCTCATCTGTCTGGAACCCCCACTGCATATCGAACATTAATACAATTGAGCGAGTCCAGAGATATTTCACGAGAAGAGTCCTCCACTCCTCTGCTCGGCTCCCTTATGCCACCAGGGTTAAAATTTTGGGCTTAGATAACTTAGAACGTCACCATCTTCGATCCGACCTAAGCGTAGTACACAAAATTATCCGCTACAATGTCCTACCTGTCAACGACTACTTCAGCTTCAACCACAACAACACATGAACACACAATAGGTACAAACTTATGGTAAACCACTCCAAACTCAATTGCAGAAAATACGACTTCAGTTAACAGAGTTTTCCAAGCCTGGAATGCTCTACTTGACGGTGGTTTCTCCCACACACCCCCAAAATTTTAACCTTAACTGTCTACTGTCGACCTCACCCCAATCCTAAGAGGTCTGTAAGCGCACACTCCCTATGCTACTGTTTCTTTTTATTCGTATCCATTTCATGTATTCAAAATCATGTTTATACTTATATATGTTATCTAATACATGCTTGGTGAAATTTAAAAAAAAAACAACTAACACAGTATTCAAAGAAAATGGCCAGATATATTTCCTGAAGGAATAAAACAGACATATATGATGGACAAGGTATTTAAAGCCCAGAAAAAAACAAGAATGTTATTATGGATATGAGGATACTTTAAAAAATTCAATTTTGTGAATTCCTTCCACTGGATTTTCGATACCTCCGAATGAAAATATCAGATCAAAACAGGCTTCCTGAAAGTTTCAGCAGAATCTCTGACTCAAAACATCATTTCAAAGTATCTTTAAGTATATGGTTAACACAAAACATACTTAAAAATAGGTAATTTGAGAGAACACACACACACACAAACACAGAGGAGAAATGCTTGGGGGTGAGGGAGGAGAACCAGATTAAAATGGAAAATAGGTTTAGGGATAAACCTGTCCAAAATGTGTTGTGAATCCAAAAATAATAATAATCATCAATTCCTAGCTGGACAAGTCAGAAGATAAAATACTGAAAATAAGCTAGTGCAAAGCTCTAGGAAAGTAAGTGTGGGTTGAAATTGAAAGCTAAGCCAACATGAAAACTCACTGAAGCAAGCAAAGAAAGAAACAGGTAGGAAATGACTGGCCTAAAGACTTCCAAAGAAATAACTTTGTTTTTATAATTTACTTACTGGGTTTATTTGATAAACACATTTAGGGCGGCCTTATGAGCTTGATCAGCTGTGTGGTTTTTTTTAAAAAAAATCCTTTTAAATCCTTGGCTGTCTTCCCATAAGTGAGATTACCATTCTAGACCTAGTTCAACCTAAGGCATTAATCGGTGCTACATTTATCATACTTTTTTGCTCCTAAGTATAAGACGCACCTAACTGTTGAGGAGGAAAATAAGAATTAAAAAAAAATTGTATTGTATTGTATTTGGTTTATTTGTATGCCGCCCTTCTCCAGGAGGGACTCAGGGCGGCGAACAACTCAAGGGGGAAAGGAAACATAAACACAATACACATAATTAAAATACACGAAAATCACACAGCCATACCAGTCGAGAGGGGAGGGGAACTCATCAACCCCAGGCCTGCCGGCACAGCCAGGTCTTAACAGCTTTTTGGAAAGCCAGGAGAGAGGCGACGGTCCGGATCTCCGCGGGGAGTTCATTCCAAAGGGCCGGAGCTGCCACAGAGAAGGCCCTCCCCCGGGTAGTAGCCAGATGGCATTGGCTGGTGGACGGAACCCGGAGGAGGCCGACCCTGTGAGATCTAATGGGTCTTTGGGAGGTAATTGGCAGCAGGCGGTCTCTCAAGTACCCAGGTCAGCCTCTGCCCACTAGCAATTTGCCTCCTTGCAGCAAACAGGAAACAGCTTGTTTCAGTTTCAATTTCAGCACAGCCTGATGAGCACAAGAAAAAATAAATTGTATCTGCCTCTCAGCAATTTGCTTCCTTGCAGCAAAGAGCAAACTGCTCCTTTCAATTTCAGTTTTTTAACACAGCCTGATTAGCACAAGCAGCTGATCATTGGACCACACAACGATAAGCTGTTTTAGCCTGCAGGGATTGCCATAGCCTATTGCCCGCTCTGCATACCCTGTTTCTGGCCTCCGTGCACCCCGTTTTCCACCCATTCTGGGCGGCAGGGATTGGAACGGGCCAAAAATGGGGTGCACAGAGGCAGCAATAGGCAATGACAATCCCTGCAGCCTGAAACAGCTGATGGTCGGAAGGCTAATCCAACCGACAATCAGCTGCTTGTGCTAATCAGGCTGTTCTTCTTCCTAACATTTAGCAATTACTTCTATTTTCTTGAATTGCTTTGAGAGTACCCAGCAAGAGCCGAGGTGGCGCAGTGGTTAAAGTGCAGTACTGCAGGCCACTTCAGCTGACTGCTAACTGCAGTTCGGCGGTTCAAATCTCACCGGCTCAGGGTTGACTCAGCCTTCCATCCTTCCGAGGTGGGTAAAATGAGGACCCAGATTGTTGGGGGCGATATGCTGACTCTGTAAACCACTTAGAGAGGGCTGAAAGCCCTATGAAGCGGTATATAAGTCGAACTGCTATTGCTATTGCTATATGCTAAGAACTCCACCTTCATTAGTTATTTAAACCTTTGCACGCAAGAGTTAAAAATATGTTAGAAGAAGGAACACAGATGCAACTCCAACCTTCAATGGATTCATCAGTCTACAGATCTTCAAGTGTCAAACTCTAATGTCATTTTCTCATAGTTATACCACCTGCCTCAAAAGTCTTATTTTCTCAATCCATGCGCCTTTCAATGCTGTTTTTGAACCATCCCATTATTTGCTTAATGCGCCTAAGACAAATGATTTTGCTAATGCTACTAATAACTGCCGAACTTAATGACAAAATCTCCTTGGATTAAAATAAGTGGAGAGTAGATTAGAGATGGGGAAAACTCCTGCAAGGCTGTATTTTGTTTCCTTAAATGCCTTCTGTTTTTTCATACGTAAGTCATGTTCCATTTTGACTAATTTCAAAGCTTATAGGGCACATCCAATTTACCAATGCTAATCCTTAGGAAGTGGTTTATAATCACAATGCATTTTTTATAATGATATAACCCTTAATAAATTAATGCCACTCTTTAGCAAGGTTTTAATATGAAAGTTCTTTGCCACTGAATAATACAAGTTAACATTTCTTTCTGTGTCAATCATACAATTCTGTGGTATGCACGCTACATCCCACAAAAAAAAATGGCTCAATGGTTAAAATGCTGTTCCTGTCAGCTGGAAAGCTCCCAGCCCAAGTTCGAGACCTACTGTAAGCACAATTGGTTGAGCTCCTGTCCAGTTCCTGCCAACCAAACAGTTTGAAAGCATCCAAATATAAGTAGATTAATTGGCACCACTTCAATGGGAGTAAAATCCACAGGGATTCCTTTTTCCCTTATAAAATGAAGTGAGTGGTTTTGTACCTAAATCCTGATTGGATTTAGTGAAAAGGTTTAAAATGAATCAACTTTTCCTATCTGGTCAATGATTCATACAGAATCTTACTGTGTACAGTAAGATCATGATTTCAAAGATAAAAATCTACAAGAGAATGGATGAAGAGGAATAAATTCTATGTTTGAAATGGCCAAATTCATTCTTAAACCCCATAGGGGAAGAAGGAGATATTATTAAATATTATCAGAGACTGGAAGTCAGCAATCACAGAAGATAACCATACGTTATTGAGTTGAAGCAATTTATATTGGAGGAATTCCCAAAAAGTTATCTCCAGTGACACGAGAAACTAGTTTAGAAAATAGAATAGAATATAGAATTGGAATGAACCTTAAAGATCTTCTAGTCAAAGCCATTGCTCAAGCAGGAAACTCTATACCATTTCAGACAAATAATCAGTTCTTAAAAACTTCCAGTGTTTGAGCATTCACAACTTCTGGAAGGAAGTTGTCCCACTGGTTGATTGCTCTCACCATTAGGAAATTTCTGCTTAGTTCTAGGTTGCTTCTTTCCTTGCTTAGTTTCCATCCATTACTTATCTGTCAGAACCTCTCCATTAGATAATTAGGAAAGAAGACCACGAGACTCCGTGGGTAGAAATCAAGTGTACTTTTACTAATTATAAATGATTAAAGGCATAGCGAAGCGAAGACTGATTATTTAGGCACAAAAGCGATTGATATATAGAATAACCCATTCCCCACCCCTTGGCATCACAGTTACAGTCCAATCATAATTCTCCCAAGTGTCAGGTGTGAGATAACTTCAAAAGGCATCACGAAGATGGAATGTCGGTGCCGTTAGTCCTGGCGGGAATCTCCTACGCATGCGTAGTCCGACAGGCAGCTGAGCTCCAGAACCTTCTTCCAGCACAATGAGTAACCCCTCCCAAATACCATGCCCTCCCTCCCCGTTTCATGGCAGCCGAAGCAACATCAAAGCAGAGGCTGACATTATCAACTACAGGAAGTTTTTGGCTGCCATTGTTGCAATATTATGTGTTGATGATACGATAGTTATAATTATGTATTTATCTGTCTGCGTTGAAGCCTGGTTCAAAGAAAGAGCTAGCATAAGTATTTAAGGATGCCAATACTGTAACGTCAAATATAAGCACCTGCTCACTGCAAGATTCAAGCCAACTTATGTACAGCATAGCTGCAGTTACTGAATACATTGGATGCAAAATCAACAAATAAGAGACGGGGGAAGCCAAAGTGGATTGGATTGGATTTATTACATTTATATGCCGCCCTTTCCCCCGAAGGGGAATCAGGGCAGCTCACAATTCAATCAGGGAAGGGGGTACAGACAGGGGAATAAAAAGACGACAGATAACAATACAAAATTTAAAATCACACAACAACCATACCATTCGAGAAGCGGGGCAAAAACTCTTTAGCCCCAGGCCTGTCGGAACAGCCAGGTTTTAAGGGCTTTGCGGAAGGCCTGGAGGGTGGTGAGGGTTCGAATCCCCGCGGGGAGCTCGTTCCAGAGGGTCGGAGCAGCCACAGAGAAGGCTCTCCTCCGGGTAGTTGCCAGTCGGCATTGGCCGGCGGATGGAATTCGGAGGAGGCCTAATCTGTGGGATCTGATCGGTCTATTGGAGGTAATTGGCAGCAGTGCTCCACCAAAATGGAAGAGCAGGCTGGAAAGTAAGATGAGCATGCCAAAATAGAAAGTAAACAATCTAGAATAGATGAAAGAAAAATAACTGAAGAACGAGAAGACCAAAGAATACCTAATCAAGAAATTTTACCTAGACAAAAGGAATATCAAGGAAGCACTGAAAATAATAAAGCAGCAATTAAAAAAACCCAGAGTCTGCAAACCATTGGGACGTTTAACTTTTAATGTTTGGATTTTGAAGCATATATCTCCACAGAGAAACATTCTGTATGTTCACAAAAAGGCATGAATCAGTACTTTCTCAGCGAAAGAAAGGTATGAATGTTATGATTCAAGCTATATTTATTCTAATTAGGCATACAGATTGCCAATTATTGAAATAGTTAGTTGTTTGCATACTCAGACTGTAGCACAGGGACACATTTTAGGGAAAATAAGGGCCTGTTTCTGAATTTCAAAGAGAAAGGGGAAAAAGCCTGACTAACAGTATCCACAAAGATTGGTGCAGATGCTTCACAGACCTAGCGGGTTTAATGGAAAATAAAATTTATTGACAAATGATCCCAACATTCTCCAAAATCATTCTTTTTTTTTTAAATGAACATCACCTCGGCATTTTTGCAATCTTGAGGAATCTATGTGAGAGAGTTTTTTGCAAACATATTTACGATCCAGTAGACAAAAACAAAAGAGAAAATAAACTTGGAGCTGTGTTCCATGTGTAGCATGCAGAGATTAGAGCACAAAACTACGGCCTGAATAACAGGAATTATAAGTTTCAGTATGGATAAGTTGCCGATCCTTGGCCATAGCAATCTGTTCTGACCCCCCTCGTTCCACACCAAAGCACACTCCGAACCAGAGATAAATTACGGCATTTAATTAACAGATAAACAAGTCCTTGGCAGCAACCCAGCACCGACAGGCTTGGACAGCAATAAACACAGATAAGGCTTGGCAGCAATCCAGCCTGTCAAGCTCATACAAAGTTATCCAACATTCGATTCTGTGTTGACTTCTGCAAAGAGGGGCGTGTGCAGAAGTAGCCTTTTTATAGTCTGGAGAAGAGCCTAATGACCACCAGCTGAGTGCAATTACCTCCTGTAATTGCGTAATTGTTCCTGACGCCTAGTAGCTCTTCGATGTCGTCCATCCAGGAACAACTCACTGCTGGCTTCCGGCTCACTCTCTCTTGTCTCCTCCCCACTGGTCCAAGGCTCAGGCGCCACCTGGTGGCCAACTAGCCTCTCTGCGCCATGCTCGGAGTCGGAACCCTGTCCAGGGTCCTCCACATCCTCCAGAGCCGACTCATAGGGCCCCTCGCTGTCGGAGTCTGGTGACAGCTCCAACGGCTCCAGCTGGGTCACAACAGCAATCAATGCTGTTACTTTGGCTCACCAGACCCTCTCTTTTAGACCAATATAACATGCAGCAGTTTTGAAAATAGAAAGGGTGGAGACCTCCACATACACACCTTCAGGTCAGAGATGGTATTCTGACGGTTGACCCCAGTTAGGGAAAACTAGTAGTGCTGGCAGTGGGAGGAAATGCCCACCGCCCCATTCCTAGCCTGATCCCAGGTGGCCAGGGTGCTGCTCCTACTGGACCTGTATTGCCCCATTGGGTTCAGGGGATTCTGCCCTTCGTGCCACACTTTGCAGCTGGCAGAGTCCCACAAAGACCTCTTTGGGGTTCTGGGCTGCCTGCGCCACTTCTCCCTGGACCTGTCCCAGCTCCAGCACCGTTTCCTGGCCGTGCAGCACTTGCTGCATCTGAACCGCTTCAGCCGCTGACCGCAGGTTGGCCAAGCACAGCTTCTTGGAATAGCACGCCGCCCTGATCGACCTGCCTCCACTCTGTACGGAGTCGAGTTGGCAGCGGGCAGCGATACGGAGACTGAGGGAAGGGGGGGGGCAGATAGCAACCTTGTTCTCTGCTTGTGGGACAGAAAGAGAAGCTCCCTGTGAGGGAGCCCACAAAACAAAATAAAGGCACTCTGGGGATTCTCCCCCCACACAAAAAGACAGCAAAAAGCCCCGGCCTGGTGTGCCTGTCCTCAAAACTTTTCACCACCGCTTCGGTGGGTGTGGGTTGGTGGGAGCGGTGTCATTTGACTGAGTGTGCGTGAGTGATGTCAAGTTGGCCACACCCACTCAGTCGCATGCCCCACATCTAGCCATGCCCAATGAACTGGTAGTAAAAAAAAACTTGAAACCCACCCATGATCCAGATGTCATCACGAATGCTCTACACAGACAAGAGAAAAGCATTACTGCTTTTTAGAGCCGAGGTGGCACAGTAGTTAAATGCAGCACTGCAGGCTACTTCAGCTGACTGCTAGTTCTGCAGTTCGGCTGTTCAAATCTCATCGGCTCAAGATTGACTCAGCCTTCTATCCTTCCGAGGTGGGTAAAATGTGGACCCGGATTGTTGTTGGGGGCAATACGCTGACTCTGTAAACCGCTTAGAGAGGGCTGAAAGCCCTATGAAGCGGTATAGAAGTCTAACTATTGCTAACTATTGCTACTGCTTCAGGTTCCAAAGAAGAATATAACAAATAACAGGTTACCTGAAGATACTTTCGTAGATGAGTTTGGTTTATCAAGAACAGAAATCCTGAATCAAATAGAATTCCAATATTAAATGGGAACAGAAAGAGGCAAAAAACAACAACAACGAAGCAAAGATCATAATGGAAAAAGCTGAGCAAATCCAGGATCAATAAATCTACTTTCAATCTGTAATCCTATATCCAGTTATTTCAAAATAGCTCAGTTGAATTTACTGTCACACTTTATGGAATACAGATTGCTATTGGTGTTTAATCTGATCATGCTCAACGACACTTAACATCTAACCATGCGTGGTGAAGCATCAATTTAATCAATCAGTGGAGAGAATGGGGTGCTTTTTGGTCTTCAGACGTCGGCTAAATCACAATTCATGTCATCTGGGATGATATACGCCATTTGGGTAGCCGGGTCATTACGGAAATGTCATAAATTGCATCATTCATGGCAATTTGCATCATCCCCCGACGTAAGTTGCACGTTGATGTGAATGATCATTTTTTTTACAAATGAGGTAAGCTGCCACCACATGTGTAAAATAACATAGATGAGCATCAATTTAACTGAACGCTTTGAGTAGTTCAGAGACAATTCATCTGCCTGATACTCTGAGGGTGGGTTTGAACGGAACTACGGACCTAAATGGCAGCCTGTTGAATCAAACTTTCACTGTGTGTAGCGAGACGTACACAGAGGTATAATTCGGTCTCGTTATTTTACTGTGCATAGGATGAAGTATACCAGGGGTGTGAAACTCGCTTTCATTGAGGGCTGCATCAGGGTTGTGTTTGATCTCAAGGAGGCTGGAGTGGGTGTGGCAAGGGTGGGCATGCCAGCATGATGTCACTTGTGTTGGGAGGTCCCTGTGGTGGCCTGAGCATTCTGCCAGCGAAAATGGGTTCCTAAGCTCCGTTTTCGGCTGTGACAGCCTCCTGCAATCCTTTGCCAGTGAAAACAGAGCTCAGGCAGGCTGCACATGGCCCTTGTGAGTTCTGTTTCCACTGGCAGAGGCTCCGCGAACTGGTCCTTTGCTATTTCTAGGGCAGTCCAGATCTAAGCTGAAAACTGGAAAAAAGCTGATAGCAATAGCAATAGCAGTTAGACTTATATACTGCTTCATAGGAATTTCAGCCCTCTCTAAGCGGTTTACAGAGTCAGCATATTGCCCCCAACAACAGTCCGGGTCCTCATTTTACCCACCTCGGAAGGATGGAAGGCTGAGTCAACCCTGAGCCGGTGAGATTTGAACAGCCGAACTGCAGAACTGCAGTCAGCTGAAGTAACCTGCAGTGCTACATTTAACCACTGCGCCACGTCGGCTCTGATGTGGTTCCCATCTTCAAAAAAGGAAAAAATAAAATAGATCCAGGAAACTACAGACCAATCAGCCTGACCTCAATACCCAGAAAGATTCTGGAAAAGATAATCAAGCAACGGATTAGTAAACACCTACAAGTAAACAAAGTAATTGCCAAAAGCCAACATGGGTTTGTCAAAAACAGATCATGCCAGACTAATCTTATTACGTTCTTTGACAAAGTGACAAAATTAGTGGACCAGAGGAATGCCGTCGCTATAGTTTACTTGGACTTCAGTAAGGCATTTGACAAGGTAGACCATAACCTACTACTAGATAAAGTAGAAGAATGTGGGTGAGACAGCATCACCACCAGATGGATTCGTAACTGGCTGACCAACCGCACTCAACGTGGAGTCCTCAATGGAGCTGCATCTACATGGAGGGAAGTACCCCAAGGCTCTGTTTTAGGCCCAGTACTCTTCAACATCTTCATCAATGATTTGGATGAGGGAATAAATGGGAAACTCATTAAATTTGCAGATGATACCAAGCTGGCAAGAATAGCCAATATTCCAGAAGATAGGCTGAAGGTACAGAAGAATGGACACTATCTAATAAAATGAAATTCAATGGTGAAAAAAGTACAGTTCTACATTTAGGCAAGAAAAACGAAATACACTGTAGGTGGTACCTTGCTCAACAGTAGTAACTGTGAAAGGGATCTTGGAGTCCTAGTGGACAACCATTTAAATATGAGCCAGCAGTGTGCAGCAGCTGCCAAAAAAGCCAACACAGTTCTAGGCTGCATAAACAGAGGGATAGATTCAAGATCATGTGAAGTGTTAATGCCACTTTATAAGGCCTTGGTAAGGCCACACTTGGAATTCAACATTCAGTTTTGGTCTCCACGATGTAGAAAAGATGTGGAGACTCTAGAAAGAGTGCAGAGAAGAGCAACAAGGATGATTAGGGGACTGGAGACTAAAACATATGAGGAACGGTTGCAGGAACTAGGTATGTCTAGTTTAATGAAAAGAAGGACCAGGGGAGACATGGTAGCAGTGTTCCAATATCTCAGGGGCTGCCACAAAGAAGAGGGAGTCAAACTATTCTCCAAGGCACCTGACAGTAGAACAAGAAGCAATGGGTGGAAACTAATCAAGGAGAGAAGCAACTTAGAACTGAGGAGAAATTTCCTGACAGTGAAAACAATTAATTGCAGCTTGCCTCCAGAAGTTGTGAATGCCCCAATATTGGAAGTCTTTAAGAAGATGTTGGATAGCCATTTGTCTGAAACAGTATAGGGTTTCCTGCCTAGGCAGGGGGTTGGACTAGAAGATCTCCAAGGTCCCTTCCAGCTCTGCTATTCTATCGTATTGTATTATAAGCACCCTGTGGACCAGATCTGGTTCCGGGGCCTTGAGTTTGAAACCCCTGAAGTATAGCACTTAGACTTATATACTGCTTCACCGTGCTTCAGAGCCCCCTTTAAGTAACAAATCTTCATGATTTGTTACATAGGCTGCGTATACTATATTTACAAAAAGAAGACTTCAGGGGGAACCTGACAGCCATCTTCCTTACACGGTTTATGTTACCCTCAGAGATCACATTCCTTATGTTTTCCCTTTTCTTTGTATTTACTTCATGCTGTCAAGCAAATGAACAGACGAAGGTGGCAGCTTGAGGAAGGGAATCAGATAATCCAAAGCAAATATAGGTAAGAACAAATGAAGTCATTATCCAAATTGGTGAATTAAAAATCGTTAAAAATCTGGGTAC
Source organism: Thamnophis sirtalis (assembly GCF_051295495.1). Lineage (NCBI taxonomy): Eukaryota > Metazoa > Chordata > Lepidosauria > Squamata > Natricidae > Thamnophis > Thamnophis sirtalis. Next base: position 4,049,191 of record NW_028261392.1, read on the forward strand.
AAATAGGGACAGTGAAAAGTGGAGGTGGGCGGGGGGAATGCCATGCAAAATTAGCAGCTTTCTGATAAAGTATGCATTTTTTTTCCAGGGGAATTTATCTGCAAAATAGCACAATCCAATTAAAAAAACAGTGAACCAATTAAAAAACAGTGAATGAGAAAGATCAGGGAGAGGAACAAAATTGTGGGACTGTCGTTTTAATGGGTATTTTAGATAAAACATTGCTACAAAATAGCAGTATCACTTAGACTTGTATATCACTTCGTAGTGCTTCACAGCCCACGCTAAGCGGTTTATAGAGTCAGCCTATGGCCTCCCAACAATCTAGGTCCTCCTTTTACTGACCTTGGAAGGATGGAAGATTGAGTCAACCTTGAGCTGATCAGGATCGAACTCCTGGCAGAGAGCAGTGAGTTAGTCTGCAATACTGCATTCTAACCACTGTGCCACCCACGAAGTCTACTCATTTCAGAGAAGTTGATTGATATTTAATTCAGGAAAGGCCTAGCTAAATAACTTCGGCTATGCAAAACAATGCAAACTCGAAACCGATCATAGCAATAGCAATAGCAGTTAGACTTATATACCGCTTCATAGGGCTTTCAGCCCTCTCTAAGCAGTTTACAGAATCAGTATATTGCCCCCACAGTCTGGGTCCTCATTTCACCCACCTCGGAAGGATGGAAGGCTGAGTCAACCTTGAGCCGGCGAGATTAGAACTGCTGAACTGCAGATAACAGTCAGCTGAAGTGGCCTGCAGTACTGCACCCTAACCACTGCGCCACCTCGGCTCTTATCATCAAAAGAACATTCCACTTAAAAACACATGCTCACATTTACAAATAGCCTGGCATGAACCGTCACATCAATTGTGAACCCAACTGTTTCCTTGACACAAAAATTCTTCCAAACAAAGAGAAGTCACATTTTTACAGAAAAAAAAGCAGAGGGATTCTATATCTATGTTTTAGACAGTTTCAGGTAGCAAGTGCCAGAATCCTTCAGTCCTTGTATCAGCCAATGTTCTCATGTCAATCATTCACCATCTTTCTCGTGCAATTGACTGACCTTGGGCCAAGTTTCAGCAGAACAGGTAGCCGGTAACCCCTTCACTGTTGGAATTAGTATTCATGATATGACTTAAGCTGCGGAGCAAATTTGGAGTTCATTATTAAATGAGGCATATGTTACTACACTCATAACTGATTCAGTTGAGTTATTTTTAGGTTGACCTTTTCGATATTCATCAAATCAGCTTGAAACAGGCGTTAAGGAACCCTTTTACTGCGGGTATAAAAATTCAATGGATGATAGACGCTCATGTGTGCAGGTGTGCAAGGGTATTTTTTTTCCAGGGGTGGGGGCAAGCAATGCTCTCCAGCATATATATATTTCCTTAATTCAGACTTTGAGGCTTTGTAAGATCTGACAATATCTGATACGAATGCATAGGATCAGATTTCTTTAAAGGCATTGGCTGTTCTTTGCGACTGAACTGCTGTCAATCCTGAATTGGCATTATCTAGAACTAGAATTTCAACCAGACTTAAAATGCTCCAAAGAGCAAAAATTTCCAAAGGCTCCAGTGTCTTTTCGGTGTATCACTGTTATAAAATTCTAAGTGTGGTCAATGAACTTCAAATGGAGAATTATATGGAAAAAAAAACATTATTCTTTCTAATGTCACGCCTCTACGGCATCTTTTCTTTTGGAACGCAAGACTGCCACACTTTCTATTATTCTACTGTGCATTTTCTATTGTGGGAAAATGGGAGGGGGGGATTGTATGGAGTTAGATGCCATGTAGCCATAACAACATTCTTTCTAGGAAACCAAGGTCATCCTTTGTCTCTGCATCTCTGTACCTGACCGGATCTGGATGGGTGGAACTGCCAGCATGGCAGTGGGAGATTGGACCATGGGATGGAACTGTGGGTGTGCAGGCAAGATCTTGAACTTTCAACTGGGTGGGGAAATCGGGAAGCTTTCAGATTCGGGTTTTCACAGATGTGCCAACATGACCTCTCTTGATCAATTGGAACTTTGAGCAATACTTTGCCTTAGCCTCTGATTTACTTTTGGATGCTATTTGGGACCCTGACATGTAACATGGAATATATTGTCCACATCAATTCTTTGTCCTTTTTCATTTCCTGCTTGACCTCCTCTTCTGCTTCCTGCTGTACCAATATCGTAATTGGGAACACGAGCACCTTAAAGTTCAGAAATGTTATGTCTGTTTTGCAACTGGGAGGGATAATTATTTAAATTGATATGCTAGGTCCATTTTTCCAGCAAAAATAACTTTTTATAGGCTGCCAGTCAGGTTGAATTTCCTTATTCCCCCATGATTTTCTCTTCATCCCAGATCGAGGAAAACAGAAAAAAAAATGATGCTATCAACCAAGATTATAAAAGTTCTGGAGGTTAAATCATATAATGAACAGTTGCGGGAACTAGGTATGTCTAGTGTACCAAAGAGAAGGATTATGGGGACATGATAACTGTCTTCCATTAATCAAGGGGCTGTCATAGAGAAGAGCGGGTTGACTTATTCTCCAAGGCACCAGACAAGAAGTAATGGGTGGAACCTTGTCAAAGAGAGTTACAACCTAGAAGTAAGGAGAAAATTTCTGACAGTGAGAACAATTAGTCAGTGGAATAACTTGCATCCCGTAATTGGGATGCTCCATGGAGTTTGGCAGAAATAGATTGGACAACGATTTGGCCAAGATGACATAATGCCTTTTGCCTTGGTCAAGGGTTTGGACTAGAAGACTTCCAAGGTCCCTTCCAGCCATATGGTTCTATGTTTAAGATCTCTGTACCTTTCTATGAATTAGAAATAGTTAGCACTGATGAATCTTAATCAAACTCAATCCGGAAAATCAGAACATAGTGTAGCTCTACAAACAAGGAATCTTGCATGCTTAAAAAGTTTTAAAGAGGAATTTGCCTCTTAAACTAACAAAACCAAAGTTAAAAGAAACCAATTGGAATTTAACTGGGAAAGGAAGATTATAAGAAATGGGAGCCATACAATCCCAAGAAAAACACAGCTGTTTTAAAGAGCTGTAGACATATGTTAACTGCATGTTCCCAAATAATGTTTTGTTTCTGCAAGGTCCTGTAATTAACATACTTTATAATAAAATTTAATATGATTATTTTGGAATGAGCAGAATAGAATAGAATAGAATAGAATAGAATAGAATAGAATAGAATAGAATAGAATAGAATATAGAAAAATAATAGAACAGAATAAAATAGAATGGAATGGAGAAGGAGAAGGAGGAGAAAGGGAGAAGGAGAAGCAGAGAAAAGAAGAAGAATGGAATGGAATAGTAATAGAAATAGAAATAGTAATAAGAATAGAAAAGAAAAGAATAGAATAGAATAGAAATAGGAATAGGAATAGGAATAGGAATAGGAATAGGAATAGGAATAGGAATAGGAATAGGAATATTTTATTTGGCCAAATATGATTAGACACACAAGGAATTTGTTTCCAGTGAAGAAGCTTTCAATGTACAGGCAACACAACAGAGTAATCGTAATCAAAACATGATACCAATAAGATACCCTAATATGATATCGATTTTATTTCCAATAAGAATGAATAACTGGATCAGATCCATACGAACAAACCCGTCAGGCCAATTTTCATAAGTTGAATTCCCCATGTGACAATAGCAGGTTGCTTCAGCAAAATTTCTGCTTTTGCGAAGAATTAAGAGGTGCGTTCAAGCCTCTTGCGGTGGCTTAAGATGGTTTTATGGTTTTAAAGATCCGGCGTTTGTAAAAGAGGCTTGCAATGGTCTTGTCATTTTAAGTACTTTTACTAAAAAAAAAATCATTGAGATTTTAAAATAAATAGATATAGAAATGGACCCGTCATCAGTGAGAACAATGGACTGGCATTTTAAAAACACAAATGTTTTTTGTTTTTTTTGTTATGTTTGTTATGTTATGTTTTTTTTTGTCACCAAGTTGGGGTGAGGTGAAAACATTGTTTTAATGTAATACCGTTTCATGGCTGGGAATAAAGCCTACGGGGTGCTGAATGAAATGGCAGGTTTTGTGCTACCGATTCCTTGGAACTTTGAAAGAAGTTTATATATATATATATATATATATAAAAGTCAGAGTGAGCACATTCTTATTATTTCAACAGAAAATGAAGTTCGAAGCCTTCCCCGTAAGCAATATGCTTATTATAGAAAAGCTCACCTACCATATGGCTAGTTTAAATATACTAATTGCACAGAGTGCTTGCGATAAACCAGGTGCTAAAACTGTGTTTTCACACCCTGTTGTTCATTTACAGTTTCCAAGAGGATTTCTTTTTTTTTTGCCTAGACCACAGAGACCCCCTGCTCAGACATTACAGGCTTCCAGCTGACACTTAAATATCTCCTACAAAGCCCAGTTCAACCAGCATCTGGCAATTTATTCTGTCTTTTTATAGAAACGCCCGACATTTTTTTTTTTAATGAAACAGGGGAAAGAGAAAAAAAAAAGAGCAAGCAGAAGCTGTAAAAAACAAAGAACCTCCTGCTATAAGGGAGTTCTATTATTAGAAGCTTTGAGAATGCAAGGATGCTGCCCCTGGATTTTTTTTTCACTTTAATTTTAATTTTTAATTGAGCTTTTTTTTCTCAGGGTAAAAATATGCAGCTTGTTTTAGGGATGCCGAGTGCCAACCTGTTCTATAGGCCAGAACTTCGATTGCATCATTGTGGCTGCCATCTTTTTTTATTATTATTGTGGCTGCCATCTTAACTGCACTCTGCGGACAGCCTTGACATGGCAAATGGTTGAGGGGTTCTTAGATTTGTGCCTTTCTACACAACTGAGCAATTCCAAATCTTATACATCAGACGAAGGCAGGAGCAGGATGGGTTGTGTGCAGTCTGATCCTGAAGAAGATCCTAAGCCCTGCATATATTCATATCACACGAAGAGCAATAGGAAGCCATGGGATTAAGGAATGAGGAAGCAACACAATCACACTCTAAATATCACTACTTATGTAGAGGTAGTTCTTGACTTACAACAGTTCATTTAGTGACAATTCATAATTACTATTTCTCTCTCTCTCTCTCTCTCTCTCTCTCTCTCTTTCTCCATATCTCTATATCATCTATAATTTATCTATCTATTTCTCTCTCACACATTATCTATCTATCTATCTATCTATCTATCTATCTATCTATCTATCTATCTATCTATCTATCTATCTATCTATCTATCTATCTATCTATCACAGTGTTTCTCAACCTTGGCCATTTGAAGATGTCCGGACTTCAACTCCTAGAATTCCCCAGCCAGAGAATGCTTGCTGGGGAATTCTGGGAGTTGAAGTCCGGACATCTTCAAGTGGCCAAGGTTGAGAAACACTGATCTATCATCTCTATTTTTTCAATTTTTCTTTTTCTCATTCTCTCTCTCTTTCTCCCCCCTTACTTACCTACCTACCTGTTCTGACCCCCTCCTCCGTCCAGTAATGAATGCCGAGACAAGCTTAACTGGATTGTACTTTAACAGCAAGACACCAAAACCTCAGTGGCTGAAAGCCAAGCAGAACAAACAGATAAGGACCTTGACAGCAACTCAGACAAACTCAGGCAGCAATAAACACAGATAAGGCTTGGCAGCGATCCAGCCTGCCAAGCTCACAGTACTGTCCTCCGACATTCAATCCTGTGTTGACTTCTGCAAAGAGGGCCCTGTGCACAAGTAGCTTTTTATAGTCTGGAGAGGAGCCTAATGACCACCAGCTGAGTGCAATCACCTCCTATAATTGTGTAATTTTTCCTGACGCCTAGTAGCTCTTCGATGGCGTGCAACCAGGAACAACTCACTACTGGCCTCTTGCTCACTCTCCCTTGTTTCCTCCCCACTGGTCCAAGGCTCAGGTGCCTTCTGGTGGCCAACCAGCCTCTCTGCGCCCTGCTCAGAGTTGGAACCCTGTCCAGGGTCCTTCACCTTCTCCAGAGCTGACTCAGAGGGTCCCTTGCTATCGGAGTCTGTCGGCAGCTCCAACGGCACCTGCTGGGCCACCGTGACCCGTCAAAACCGTGCTCGACTAAGCCGTGCTCGATTAAACCGTGTTGCTGATGTCATCAACAGGGCGACAACAGCCAGCGCGGAGAAAGAAGGGCACTTTAAATAGGGCTTTGAAAGCAAGCTGATTCAACTTAAGGTAAGGGTTAGGGTTAGGGTTAGGTTTAGGGTTAGGTTTAGGGTTAAGTTTAGGGTTAGGTTTAGGGTTAGATTTAGGGTTAGGTTAAGGGTTAGGTTAAGGGTTAGGGTTAGGGTTAGGGTTAGGTTAAGGGTTAGGATTAGGTTAAGGGTTAGGTTAAGGGTTAGGTTTAGGGTTAGGTTTAGGGTTAGGTTAAGGGTTAGGTTTAGGGTTAGGTTTAGGATTAGGTTTAGGGGGGTTAGGTTTAGGTTTAGGGGTTAATTTTAGGTTTAGGGTTTACAGCGTGTTTCTGTCTCCGCGCTGTTGTCGCCCTGTTGATGACGTCAGCGATGCAGTTTAGTCGGGCGCGGTTTAGTCGAGCGCGGTTTTGTGGTGGAACACTGGGCCACAACACCTACCTATCTAATCTATATGATTTATATCTATATTTATCTATATATCCATGTCTACATCTAATGTAAATGTAAATAAAATAACATCAGTTGCAGTTCTCATTGATCACAAAGTTTGTTTGAAAGAAATTAAAAGTGTTATGTACATATGTGCAAAAAACTATCAAAACAGCGATTAAAGCAACATGTTTGCAAAATTTATTATGCCCACATTTGTTTCAAGTAAACATCTTATTTCAAGAAACATATGTTTTCTGGATTTCCTGATCTTTTTTAGATTGGTATTGTTTTCAAACAAATTAACAATTTTTAGATGGAAACTGTTGCTCTGAAATAAACTGTTGGATACTAATTACTATGTAGTGTTGGAGAAAGTTTTCTTTCTACACTACTTTAAAAAAAAACACTAAATTATATTCTAGAAGTGTTTCCAAAAAAGATTCCAACGTTTGATAAAAAAATTTATCACTTTCAAAGTGGGGGAAAAAATATGGTGTTTTCCGTAGAAAAATCTAACCTTAATTGACAAAGCCAGATATTAATAGTGTATTTCTAATAGCATAAACACCAAATATCGAATCGGGTTCTAATGATTACGGTTCTCAGCAAAATAAAAAGGCATTAAAATATTAATATTAGATAAAAATGGCCATCACACTGACAAATCAGCACCAGAGAACTGGCGATATATGTTAATTCGGGTCTAGGATGTAGTTATTAATGTTGTGCATGCTTTGAAGTTTACTGGGGATAAACACTTTAAGCCACACACATTACTTTCTATTGCTTTTAAAGGTTAATTTGCAAAAGTTAATGTAATTCTTAAAGCAGCTGCACTTCCTTCTTGCAGCATTGAATAGAAGCCGGTTGAGTGAAGAACAATTGTATTTATGAATAGCGGAGAAGAGTTGTGTTTGCAGCACATATGAACCACTATATTTGGATTCTTTTCTTGGGATATTTAATTTAGTAGCTGGAACAGTAAAAATGTACAATGGGCCACACAATTGTAGCTGATTGGCGGGAAAGTGCATGAGGCAATTTACGCTGTGATTGGTTGCTGTGGGTAAAAAGGGGGAGTTTCCATTTTCCCCGCCTTTTTCTTCTGTGTGTGCTTTACGCTATACTATTTACCTCATGATGTTCCTGACTATCTTGCCTGCTTCAAACATAATAAAGAAATATATTTATTTATATAAAATTACAAGCTCGTGTAGGTGTCTCTTATTTTATTTGGACCCCTTGCTATGTAATTCCCTGATGCTTTTAGACATGTGGACAATCCTGGATACTTGTAAAAACTGAAGAAAAAATCAGGTTTTTTTCCACAGTTAGCTCTCAACACAAAATATATGGAGAAAAGAAGGACTAGGGGGACATGATAGTCATCATATGTTTGCATCTCCAGGCCTTTGATCCTCTTAGTTGCTCTTCTCTGAACTTCTATATAAAAGAGATTTTATATAAGAGATTTTTTTTTCCATTGCTTTGCCATGCTCCCGCATAAAAACCTACGCAGCAGCATGGTGAAGCAAAGACCTCTAGAGGAATTGTGCCCGGCCTGTTTGCTACGAGCCAGAATCTCATCTTCCAACAGTTTTCATGAGGTTGTGTGAAGAGTAATGCAACAGTCACATCCATGGCTGTCATCTGTATTCCACGGAGCGCATTGGGAAGGATCCGCAGCTGTTAAACCGCATGAATAAAACATGTGGCAATATCTAATTATTGCGGAGCTGTCCCCACTTTTCCCCGGCACCTCCATGACTGCCGGAGGTGAGCGAAAAAGGGGGAGAAATACTTGAGGGTTTCCCTAGGCTGTGCTCCCAGCTTCAAGGAGTCTGTAGCTCTTATGGTAATTGTGTTGCCCCGCTTTCTGCTGGCTGTAATGATTTCTTCAGGACCTTCTGTGCTACAGGATAGCTTTCTAATAAACCGAGAGATACCAGCTTACAGTCTTTGGCGGTTGCTGCAGTTTTTGGATGCTCATCCCTCTCATAATTTAGGCTTGGTTTTTGAGGTGCGTTTAGACTCCTTGCAAGCAAAGAAAGGCAAGCTAAAACCCCTGGGGACGTTTTGATACAGAAAACACTCTCTTTAAAAGGCCATCGCAGAGTCTGGAAATATTAGAGCTTAAATCATCTAAGGTGAAAACAGCCAAAGTAACTGCATATCAAGATATATTCAGTAATAATGCCCTTATTGTCCTGTTTACCTTTCTCCTTTCTTCCAACTGGGAATTCAAAGAGGCAAAGAGTTTTCCAGATGAAAACTCTCCTTTCTTTCTTCCTCCCTCCCTTCTTTTCTTTCTTTCTTTCTTTCTTTCTTTCTTTCTTTCTTTCTTTCTTTCTTTCTTTCTCTCTCTTTCCTTCCTTCCTTCCTTCCTTCTTTCTTTCTTTCTTTCTTTCTTTCTTTCTTTCTTTCTTTCTTTCCTCCTTTCCTTTCTCTCTCTCTCTTTCTTCTTTCTTTCTTTTTTCCTCTCCTTCTCTACCTTCCCTCTCTTTCTTTCTTTCTTTCTTTCCTCCTTTCCTTTCTTTTATCTCTCTCTCTTTCTTTCTTTCTTTCTTTCTTTCTTCTTTCTTTCTTTTCCCCCTCCCTCTCGCCCTCTCTCTTTCCTTCTTCTTTCCTTTTCTTTCCTTTCTTCTTTCCTTCCTTCCTTCCTTCTTTCTTTTTCCTTCCCTTTCTTTCTTTTTCCTTTCTCTTTATTTCTTTCTTTCCGCCTTTCCTTCTTTTATCTCTCTCTTTCTTTCTTTCTTTCTTTCTTTCTTTCTTTCTTTCTTTCTTTCTTTCTTTCTTCTTTCTTTCTTTTCCCCCTCCCTCTCGCCCTCTCTCTTTCCTTCTTTTTTCCTTTTCTTTCCTTCCTTCCTTCCTTCCTTCCTTCCTTCCTTCTTTCTTTTTCCTTCCTTTTCTTTCTTTTTCCTTTCTCTTTCTTTCTTTCTTTCCTCCTTTCCTTTCTTTTATCTCTTTCTTTCTTTCTTTCTTTCTTTCTTTCTTTCTTTCTTTCTTTCTTTCTTTCTTCTTTCTTTCTTTCTTTCTTTCTTTCCCCCCTCCCTCTCGCCCTCTCTCTTTCCTTCTTTTTACCTTTTCTTTCCTTCCTTCCTTCTTTCCTTCCTTCTTTCTTTTTCCTTTCTCTCTTTCTTTCTTTCTTTCTTTCTTTCTTTCTTTCTTTCTTTCTTTCTTTCTTTCTTTCTTTCTTTCTTTCTTTCTTTCTTTCTTCTACCTTCATCATCTGAATTTATTCCTGAATCTGACTCTTAAAAACTTCAGATAAAGGGATTATTCTACCATACTATGTAGTAATGCTTTAAAAAGAAATAAATATTTTTTATAAAGAATCAGTGCATTCACATTGATTAGCTGTGACAGTTAACTGGGATATCTATGTTCAACGGTAGCTTAATTTGTATGTACATTATCAGGCACAAATCTTGTGTGGGCAATTATTTTGTACATAATCCCCTAATTCAGCAATGAATGTCCCAGTCTTCCACTAATGTGTGCATCATAATTAAATGTTCTTCTCTGGGTTGTTTTCCATTCACCTCCCAATTGTTAAGCGTACAAAGAAATCAATACTCTCTCTGTGTGTCATCATTTCGAATTGATCCATGTTCCTCTTCTTGAAAGAATTAGAAATGCAGATTTGCTCAGATGCTCATGGAATGCCAGATGGCCCCATCCATCTATCCTTGGGGTTGTTCTTTCCTATATTACACATGTCTCGGCTGAACTTTAATCTATTTCCATGATTTTCAGAGCTTTGCACTCATCTGAGATCACACTGTGATCAATTAAAATGATAGGAAACATGTGGCGGGGGCTGAATCTTCCGAGCGTTATTCTTAAGTGGAACTTCATTAAGATGATGCCTTATGCTTCTGTTTCCTCCTCATTTTGCTCTAAAAATGTTCAGCTATTATATGGAGCAATTTGGGTTCCCTATAATAAAATCCATCTTGTGTCAAAATTGAAATGTTAGGGTAGTATCAGCCTTTCTTCCTTCCCTCCCTCCCTTCCTTTCTTCTTTCCCTCCCTCCCTCCCTCCCTCCTTCCTTTTTCAGCAGCATGGCGAATAAAGTAAATGTCTTGGAAAGCCTGGACATGCACAAGAATATAGAAAGAGCAGATTTAAAGTGTCTGAAATCAATGCCCTCTCTCTTCTCCAAAAATAATTAATACATCGAGACTCAACTTGCAAATTAAAACTTGGTGTAAGTTCTACCTCAAATTCATTAGGTTTTAATTCAAAACATGTCCCTGTTTGCATGACTTCTATATATTCCACATTATTTAGAGCCGAGGTGGCACACTGGGTAGAGTGCAGTACTGCAGGCCACTTCAGCTGACTGCTAGTTCGGCAGTTCGGCGGTTCTAATCTCGCCGGCTCAAGGTTGACTCAGCCTTCCATCCTTCCGAGGTGGGTGAAATGAGGACCCAGACTGTGGGGGCGATATGCTGACTCTGTAAACCGCTTAGAGAGGGCTGAAAGCCCTATGAAGCGGTATATAAGTCTAACTGCTATTGCTATTGCTATTTAAAGTAAATCATGAAAACTTGAAAGTTTTTATAACAGAATAACTGAGTTGGAACGGACCATGAAAGTCTTCAGCCCTCTGCTGAAACAGAAGATCCTACCCCATTTCAGACAAACAGTTGTTAAGTTTCTTCTTAAAAACCTCCTGGGTTGGAGCACCCACAATTTCTGAAGGCAAGTTGTCCAATAGTTCTCACTTTCAATCTTCCTTATTTCTAGTTTGGTTCTCTCCTTGATTGGTTTCTGTTCTGACCCCCTCCTGCGTCCTGTAACGAAAGCCGAGACAAGCGTAAAATGGAATGTCCTTTAATAACAAGACCAGAATCTCGGTGGCTGAAAGCCAAATAAACAAACAGATAAGGACCTTGGCAGCAAGGCCAACAAACCTTGGCAGCACTTCAGGCAAACTCTGGCAGCAATCCAGCCTGCCAAGTTTGTTTCTCTTTAGTCAAAGCGTTGACTTCTGCAAGAAGGGCGTGGCACAAGCAGTCTCTTTTATTGTCTGGAGAGGAGCTTAATGACCATCAGCTGAGCATAATTACCTCCTGTAATTACGTAGTTGTTCTTGACGCCAAGTAGCCCTTTGACGGCGTGCATCCCGGAACAACTCACTGTTGGTTTCTGGATCACTCTCGCTTGTCTCCTCCCCACTGATCCAAGGCTCAGGCGCCACCTGGTGGCCAACCAGTCTCTCTGCACCCTGCTCAGAGTCAGAACCCTGTCCAGGGTCCTCCACATCCTCCAGGGCCGACTCATAGGGCCCTTCACTGTCGGAGTCTGGTGTCAGCTCCAACGGCTCCTGCCGGGTCACAACAGGTTTCCATCCATTACGTGTCTTGCCTTTGGGTGCTTTGGAGAATAGGTTGACCCTCTTTTCATTGTGGCAGCCCCTGAAATACTGACACACTGCTACCATGTCATCCCTAGTCCTTTCCGAGGTGGCGCAGTGGTTAGGGTGCAGTACTGCAGGCCACTTCAGCTGACTGTTATCTGCAGTTCAGCGGTTCAAATCTCACCGGCTCAAGGTTGACTCAGCCTTCCATCCTTCCGAGGTGGGTGAAATGAGGACCCAGACTGTGGGGGCGATATGCTGACTCTGTAAACCGCTTAGAGAAGGCTGATAGCCCTATGAAGCGGTATATAAGTCTGTCTGCTATTGCTATTGCTATTTCCTTCTTTAATTTAGATATACCCAATTTCTGCAACCAGTTCCCTAATCATCATTGTTGTTATTCTCTGCACCTTTTCTTGAGTCTCAACTTCTTTTTCTTTTTTAATGTCATGGTGACATTAAACTGGATGCAACATTCCAAGCATGGTGTTAACAAGGCATTAGAAATTGATCTGCCCAACATGAAAATCCCCAACCAGAAATTGTAGCCAGAATTGAACTACATATTATAAAGTCCGGCTTCACATATTATTGAAGCATATTATTGAAGCATTGCATTCTGCCTTCTGTTAGTCAAGAATGTCCTTCTACTATTGCTCATCCATATTTCTCATCTAGGAGAAGTCACTATGCAATCTGAGTATGCAACATTCTGAACTGCAGCTAACAGCTCTGATTCCCAAGATACGTTCTTTTGCTAGTGTGACTTAGTTACACGTCCTCAGTTCTCTCACAGTTCTGTTCATGAAGGCTGGTCTATATATTTCAGTAAAGAAAATTGGAATTCCGCTATAGGCAGGAAGCAAAGAAATAGACCACGGAGGATTATAACAATTTACACGAAACCAGCTACATCGCAATGCTTTGCAACTGGGAGTAAGATAAGCTAATAGGCCTGTGTGCTTTGCTCGGTAAATGCTGCCAAAAAAGCCTGCTATATTTTGCCACATAATTTGGTTGAGATGTCTAGTGGATAATCATGGCCTTTGTCTACATTTTAGGTTTGAATGATATAGATGAGGGATGGGCAACCTTAAACACTCAAAGGTCCTAACCCTGCTGCCAATTACCTCCCAAAGACCCGTTAGATCTCACAGGGTCAGCCTCCTCCGGGTTCCGTCCACCAGCCAATGGCTACTACCCGGGGGAGGGCCTTCTCTGTAGCAGCTCCGGCCCTTTGGAATGAACTCCCCGTGGAGATCCGGACCCTCACCTCTCTCCAGACCTTCCGGAAAGCCGTCAAAACCTGGCTGTGCTGGCAGGCCTGGGGTTGATGAGTTCCCCTCCCCTCTCGACTGATATGGCTGTGTGATTTTCGTGTATTTTAATTATGTGTATTGTCTTTATGTTCCCTTTCCCCCCTGAGTTGTTCGCCGCCCTGAGTCCCTCCTGGAGAAGGGCGGCATACAAATAAACCAAATACAAATACAAATACAAATACAACCGGAAGCCCCCCATTCAGTTCTGGAGCCAATCGGAAGTCCGGTTCTCCCACCATAGAGTCTCCTCCTAGTCTGATGTAATTTTTCCTCTGCCAACTGGAAATCTGGTTCCCCCACCATAGAGTCTCCTCCCAACATGGTGTCCTTTTTCCTCTACTGACTGGAAGTCCGTTTCCCACAGCATCTTCCTAGCGTGGCATCCTTTTTCCTCTCCTTGTCCTAACTGAAAGCCCTATCAATTATGGGGCACACCACAAAACCCCTTACCATAGAGTTTTCTCCTGGCATGCTGTGCTTCCCCTTCCCCGCCAACCGGAAGCTCTTTTCAAAATTGTGGAGCCAACCGGTGACAGGGAATCGCAGCAGAGGGATGCAAGAGCCACATGCGGCTCCGGAGCTGCAGGTTGCCAACCCTTGAGATAGATCTTTAATTGTGGTTGGACTGGAAATTCAGCTTCCCTGAACTTTAATGATGTTAAAAAGAAGTCCGGTGTCTGGAGTTATACGAGATTCTGCAGCCTTGCATTACGCGTTCTTTGAAAGCATAAAGGAAGAAACCGCCGTAAAGGAGCTAATGCAGGGATCAATAGGTTAGAACAGGCATGAAAAAGTGAGCTTTTTTTTCTCAGGCTAAACGTATTAAGTTCCTATGACTGAACCCATCCTCTGTGTCTTATATTAAAATAAACACATTGTGTTTGCAGATGGGGAGGTTTTTGGGTGTTTGATATGGACATGCCTTTCTGAAATCTTTACATAAAAGCCATTGATCAGGAGCACTTCAACCAAACGAAAGCTTTCGGCTCAGGGTAGTTAACAACTGACACAACAAAAAGAAGTATCTGACAGCTGTCATGATGCCACCTGAGGAATGAAGAAGATTCCTCTACACCCTTGGCTTTGAAGTTTCTCTGAACTTCTAACTCCATGATACATGAATAACACCGGTTGTTAAAAGATTTATGCTCTTATATATGCCTTTTCTGCTGTTAGGTCTTTATTTGCCAATTCTTTATTCTCTCTCCCCCCCGTCCCACTTCCCCACTTTCTCTATTTCTAAGACATAGTAAAGAAAATTAATACGATGAGATGCATTCAAGGATCTGTGACAGGCAGATGTTATTGCCTAACAATATCAAAGACATCATCACAGGATGTTAAATGTCCCAAATAAACCTCCTTTTTGCAATTGACTGACTGACATTTTGTCAATGCCAAGAGTGCTCAAGTGGAGCTCCAGCTGCCTTGCACCCAAGGCATCATGTTGGTGCAATCTTTGCTTTCTTTTGCAACAGTCATTCTACTTCTATTTGCAGATATTTGCATTTTGTTAGCTTCTCCTGTTCTTTTTCCCCTATTCGCCTGTCTTCCGATAATGCAACATCCACTACCCAGCCTTTTTTTTTCCTTAACAACATTTTTTAAATCAGAACTTGCTCATCTGCCTCTACCTGGGATTGAACTCACAGATTCCTGATTGTGAGGTGAGAGCTCCACCTCTAGGCCACCGCAACACTCCAGTTGCAGAAATTCATCAAGTCTAGTTTAATAGAAAGAAGGACTAGGGGAGACATGATAGCAGCCTTCCAATATCTCAGGGGCTGCCACAAAGAAGAGGGAGTCAAGCTATTCTCCAAAGCATCTGAGGGCAGGGCAAGAAGCAATGGGTGGAAACTCATCAAGGAGAGAAGCAACTTGGAACTAAGGAGAAAGATTAAGAAATTTGAAAATAATTACAAAACCTCATAAAAGAACAAGATAGAAAATGTAAGATGACTGTATATATGAAATAGTACACTAAGAGATTATATGTATAAAAGAATTATGTGTACACTTCAGTGGTGGGATTCAGCCGGTTTGCACCTATTCGGGAGAACCGGTTGTTAACTTTCTAAGCAGTTCGGAGAGCCAGATGTTGGAAGAAATCTCCTTTTGTTTTTTTCTCATTTTGTAGGGCTAATCCTGTAAGGAAGGCAGGAAGGAAACATTCTGGTGTTGTTTCTAGCCTGATCTTTATTGCCCTGCTTACAGAAACTGCCTCTCTGGTTAACCCTTATTACATTGTCGCAGCTAAGGCGATGTGCCCATCGACCTGAGTGACGTTGAGTTGGCCACGCCCACATGGTCACATGACCATCGAGCCATGCCTACCCAGCTGGTCATTAGGGCAGAGAACCGGTTGTTAAATTATTTGAATCCCACCACTGGTGCACATAGATAGATATAAGATGTATTGTATTTAAATTAGTCCTGGAAACACCAAACCTGAAGTAGTCTGAAGCAGCCTGAAGATGACGAATGAGACTTCGTCGAAACGTCGCCAAGACATCTCCAATTATACGCGGGAGAAAACCCGAACAACTAGAGACCTACATACTAACACCCACGAAAACCTCAGGAAAAAAATATATATACATACATACATACATACATACATACACACACACACACACACACACACACACACACACACACATGTATGGACAAAAATGGTATAATCACCAATGTGTAAATGTTGCAAAGATGATAATTGTGTTAAAAAACCTGAAAAAAACTGTTCAATAAAAATATTTTGTTAAAAATGAAACTAAGGAGAATTTTCCTGAAAGTTAGAACAATTAATCAGTGGAACAAGTTGTCTCTAGAAGTTATGGGTGCTCCAACATTGGAGGAAGATATTGGACAATCATTTGCCTGAAATGGTGTAGGAGGAGGAGGAGGTTCAAACAGAAGGTTGGACTAGAAGACCTCCAAGGTCACTTCCAACTCTGTTATTCTCTCAGTTGGAGATCACTTTTCACTTTACCTCCATAACAATTCCTGTGAAGTGGGTTACTAGTGAAATTCCCAGGTTGAGGGTAGACTGGGTACCCCATCCAGATCAGACTCCTTACCCAGAACACCCCAGCTCGAATCCTGATGGACTTCTGCTGAATGATAAACTTGCTTGTATAGAATTGCTGTTCAGCTACTGAAGGAGGTGAGAAATAATCATGTTTTATTGGTTTGTCAATTCCAGGTATGCTTTTGCAATGTTCTGGGAGTGATGATATTAGCCTTCAGACAGAAGAATCCTTCTAATATTAAATGAGAGGAAAAGAGGATTTAATATGTTCAGATCTGAAGGAAATGGATTCTCAAATTATAAATTATAAAAGCCAGAAACTGCATTTTACACTTTGTTTTCTCATACCTGATGGGGTCTCTTTATTAAGTTTTGCACCTGTGAGTATACATGTCTACAGTCATTTTCACTTTGATGTCCCAATCTTATCTTCAGGCACAATCCAATTTGTAAATCCTTAAGTAGATGAGAAGGTGAGAATAAGCGGAGGATTAGAACAAAGCAGACATAAAATGAGTACTATAGAGGAGAACCTTTCCCCTCTGATTAAGAAAAAAGTAGAACTGTGAAAGGAATGGAGGATGGATTGATGAAATGGTTTTCATCCTCTTCCTAATGACATCTGGATTGTGACCCGAAGATAAAACACACATTTCAAAGACGGGGTAAAACAACAGGGAAAAGGGCGATACTTTGTGATATCTTGGATAAGAAATTTCCATACTATTTAGGTATGGATCAGACACTGTGAAATCATCTTCATCTTCCTCTTCCTCTTCCTCTTCCTCTTCCTCCTCCTCCTCTTCTTCTTCTTCTTCTTCTTCTTCTTCTTCTTCTTCGTCATTGTCTTCTTCTTCCTCCTCCTCCTCTTCCTCCTCCTCCTCCTCTTCTCCTTCTCCTTCTCCTTCTCCTTCTTCTTCTTCTTCTTCTTCCTTCTCCTTCTCCTCCTCCTCCTCCGCTTCAGCTTCAGCTTCTTCTCCTTTACCTCCTCTTCCTTCAAATAATAATAACAATCATTATATAAATAGCAGCAGCAGAGACAAGGTTCTGGGTTCAACTCTTGTAGGTAAGTAGAGAGGGAGGAATCAAAGGAAGGGAGGAAAGAGATGGAAGGATGGATGGATGGATGGAAGGAAGGAAGGAAGGAAGGAAGGAAAATATCTATTTATCACGCCCATTATCACAACAGGCTATTAACCATAGACTGTAACATTTTTTTTTTAAAAAAGAGAGAGCAAGGAAGTGTCCTTATTACAATTACCTACATAGCTGCACCTATTGTAAAGAAGGATTTGGGATCTCTTTTCAGCTATTGAAAAGAAAGACTTTGGTGATGGGATGCCTTAAAAGACTTCTCGCTGGCTTAAATTTTGATTTGTGCTGGAACTCAAGACGTAGCTAGAGTTCATTTCACCTTTGAAAAGGCCTTCAGAGATCATGCAGGGGAATTCTAGCCCAGGTGGCATAAATCAGGCTATGTGTGCGTAAACCTTAACCCCTCCAAAATAAAATTCTCTGGTTCTGAGTTGTTATAGTTATTGGAAAAATAAAACACCTCAGAGAGCAAGCCACACAGGTATCGTTTTTTCAAAAACAACAACAACATGTACCTTGGAAATCACCAGGGGTTGTGCTCAACCCAAAGTTTTTACATTTTGGCCTGGTTAATAAGCAATTGTCCATTTGATTGGTTTTGAAAAGGCTAAGCTAGAGGAGACTTGATTGGAAGGACAGTACAGGTAGTTCTCAACAGAACAGTTCATTTCAAGGGTGAAAACCTACCGGTTTGGGCCGGTTTGCTACCGTTCAATCAAACTGGTGGTAAAAAAAAATGTTTTAAAAGTTTTTAAAAGTTCCAACAATCAGCTGTGCAACAATCAGCTGTGCCTCATGGTCTGTGAGGTTCCTGCTTGTTCCAGGGGCCATTTTGTGTGAAGTCCAGCTGCTTTCATGTTGTGTGTGAGTCAGTTGTGCAGCCACACCCATCCGGTCACATGACCACCAAGCCACACCCACTCAGTCACATGACCACCTAGCCATGCCCACCAGTAGGGATTTTTTTTTTGAATTTCATTTTGTGAAATGAAATGAACTGGTTCATTTTGTGACCATTCGAAGTTACAACAGCACTGAAACAAAGTGACTTATGACTGTTTTCCCACTTGGGACCATTGCAGCATTCCCACGATCACACGATTCACATTCAGACACTTAGCAATGGACTCATATTTATGACGGTTGCAGGGTTCCGGGGTCATGTGATCAATTTTTTTGACCTTCTGACAAGTCAACCAATGGGAAAGCTAGAATCGCTTAGCAACTGCAGTCTTAACTTAAAAACTGCAGTGATTCGTGTAACAACTGTGGCAAGAAAGGATGTAAAATGGGGCAAAAGTCACTTAACAATTGTTTCACTTAGCAACATCAATTGTGGTCGTAACTCAAGGGCTGCCTGTGGTCATGCTATTCTAATAGTTGATCAACCATCCTAGAATCAAACTATGCGAAGATCCTTCAGAATTGTTGCAGGAAAAAGTCCATAAATGGCCAGGAACACATGAAGCTTATCATGTTTTTGATCACTTTCATATTAGTAAATGATATCATCTCTCAGGGGCTATTAAATGGGTGCCTCTGTACTAATGAAGGGACATATCTCACCATCCTTTTCTTCAGGCCACATACTCTATAACCAACCAACCTTTCTGACTTCTTGGCAATACTGCAAAGATAGCCTCAGACATTTCTCTGGAGATGTTACATTGGATTTATTATTATTTGACTTTTACTGCCAGTGAGGGAGAAAGTTTATGGAGCTTTCTGCTCCTGGCACTACAACAGTTTTCTGCCCTTGAGTACAATGTACAATGCTTGTGTTTTTGTGTACGAGTTTGAGGGTAGATGCCAATTGTTGGTTTCTTCAGGCAACTCTTAAAACTCACTTGCAAACCGCTATTTAAAAAGTTACACAGGTAGGTGGGGAGATCCTTTCGCACTCAAAAGTGGCCCTTCTTCCAATTTTCCATCCCATTTTGTGAAGGTTGGTGGAACTGACACTCAGAGACAAGCATGTATTAAAGAAAAGATGGAAATGCATCACATTAGGGAGAAATGTTTCAAAGCTATGCAGATTCAGACTGGATAGTGGACATGGGACAGAGCAAAGTTTGGGTTCAAAATATTTGTGCTGATAAATAAATAAAGGGAGATTAGTATAGATCTATTTCAAGCTATTTAGCTCTCATCAGCTAGCCATATCCTTACTGGGATTTGAACCTGGCCTATTTTTATATATTAGGCAGTTATAGGTTCGAATCCCAGTAAGGGTATGGCTAGGTGATGAGAACTAAATAGTTTGAAATGGTTATAGAAATAGGTGTTATTTTCAGGGAAACAGGGTATGGATTTTTGTGGGTCTTCGTCTCCCATTTTAGAACTATTTTAATGGTCTCCCTGTCTAGTTTACGTGACAAAAACAGTCTTCCAGCATCTCTCTTCTTTATTCTAATATCGGCCGTCCCCACCAAGAGTAATTTAAGAAGTCAGTGGCAGCAATATTCATTTTGTCAGCCCCTAATGGATTTCCAATTTAACATGGTTTCGTCTTATATCAATTGCTCAACGTATTAAGTATTTTTCATCGTAAAATCAATAATGATATTCTTTTATAAAATTGTATTGCATTAGTTTGCGGGCCAAGCTAAACATTCTATCGTTATGTAACACTTGAGCATTTAGCGGGATAATTCAAAATCAATCATTAGAGATTTATTTTGTCCTTTGACAACTATTTGTAAACATTGCCTTCCGTGTTTTCCCCCCTCTATGTCTTCATTAGCGTCTTGTCATTTTCAAACTATTTTTTGCCACCTCCTGCTATCCCTCTCTCAAGCCCTGCCAGCAGCAATTTCACCAGACCGGCTGGTGAGATGCGATATGACAGGAAGCCATGAAAGAAACAAAACCATACCGAGGGGTTAAAAATTGAAAGTGGGATTCTGCAACTGCATCAGGAGCCCTGGCGGCGCATGGGCAGGGGTGGGTTTCAACCGGTCCGTGGTGGTCCGCGCGGACCGGTTGGTCGGTGAACCGGGAAGTAAGTAACTTCCGGGAACGCCGAAGGGCCCACCAGCCCGCCCGCGCTCCTTACCGGTCTTTGAAAGCTTCTGCGCTTCCACGCAGGCGCATGGCACATACAGCGCCTGTGTGATTCTCCACGAGCAGCTGGAGCATCGCACAGGCGCTAAGACACATGCATGAACTGCGCGCGTGTACGAGGACGCTGCCAGCCCTGTTCCAACTGAACCGGTTGGAATGGGATAAGCAACCCACCACTGCACATGGGTTAGAATGCAGCATTGCAGACTGACTCTGCTCACAGCCAGAAGTTCGATTCTGACCAGCTCAAGGTTGACTCAACCTTCTAAGGTTGATAAAATGGGGGATTGTTGTGGAAACAATAGGCTGACTCTGTAAACTGCTTAGAGAGGATAGTGAAGCATTGTGGAATGTTATATGTCTAAGTGCTCTCCTCTCCTCTTCTCTTCCATTCCATTCTATTGGTATAGTGGTGCAGTGGTGAGAATGCAGTATTGCAGGCTGTCTCTGCCCATTCCAGCAGTTCCATCCTGACCAGCTCAACGGTGACTCTGTTGACTCAGTTGGTAAAATGAGGACTCAGATTGTTGGAGGGAATACGCTGACTCTGCAAACTGCTCAGAAACAGTTGTAAAGCACTGTGGAGCAATATATAGCTCTAACTGCTTTTGCTACTGACTTTATCATGATGATGCCAGATACACAGGCTCACAAAGAATAGTTGGAAAGAGTCCTACAGTAGGCTGCCAAAGTCCTTCGGGATAAGGCTGATAAACACCTAGCTTTATGTTCCTTGAAATGCTGCCAAAGATTGAGTTGGCAATTAGCTTGGCAAGGCCACACAGAGCGAAGAGTCGAAACGGAGCTTCAGAAGTTAAACCGACCAACATGAACCAAGTTGCTTCCTGCAAAGGCTCACGTGCCTTTGCTCCTCCTTTAGGTCCTATGGGAGGGGCAAATCACCTCCAAGCCTTACTCCCAAATCATCCCTTCAGTCTTAACTGTTCTTTCCTTCTGTCAGCTCTGTGCATGCATCCATTGCTCCGTGCATGCATTCACTGGGAACAGGGGCAGTCTGTTCCTCTGTCTTGCTGCTGTCCGACTCTGGAGGCTCCAGAGGCAGCACATAACTCCCAGATGGCCTTGGCCCCCTCTCTGCATCCGACGCAGAGCCTTTGTCTGAGCCTTCTCCAGACTCCAAGACTGGCCCATGTTCTTCCCCAACCTCCTCTCTGTTTGACTCTGCTGCCAGCTCTGCAGGCTACCGGTGGACCACAACAATAATATTATTAATCAGACAGCAACCTTACAGCAAATGTATCTCTGAGTCTATTCCCTTCACCTCTTTCCAGTTTGCCTATGGAAGCAGTGGTTTAATTCACAACTTTCAAATCTTGCCACTGTTATTTGCTACTTGAGAATAAATGCAAGAATGGAAAAAATCGGGGAAGCCTTGATCTGAAAGCAAATTAGCTTCTGTTCAGGAAGATACTATAATATCATCACTTTATTAACAACAGTCCTGCTGGACTGAGAATCATATTCCTGTTTGGAAGGGGTGTTTCGTGCTGACAGCAAACAGAATTCTTCTTCTGGAATGGAGCTGACAAGTGAAACAGAAACAGTAATTAAAGGGCAGATTCTACGTGCCACTCATAAAAACATGGATATTATTATTAGAAAGGATATCGCCAAGAGCAAGGAAAAAGAAACACAACGAACGCCGGGTTATCAACTAGTACAGTGGTTCCCAAACTTGGCAACTTTAAGACTTGTGGACTTCAACTCCCAGAATTCTCCAGCCAGCTCTTCAACTCCCAGAATTCTGCTGGCTGGAGAATTCTGGGAGTTGAAGTCCACAAGTCTTAAAGTTGCCAAGTTTGGGAACCACTGAACTAGTAAATAAATAAAAAAGATGTCCCAGGAACTGCATCAATTATGCTCAGGGCCAGATTTAGATGAAAAGAGGCCCTAGGCTATTCCACTTATGAGGCCCTTTCACCTCCCATTTTTAAGTTTGTAAATTACATGAGAGACAATAAAATACATCATTACTGTGATATATATATCAATATATATAGCTGGCCTCCCGACGGAGGGCGGCTCTGCTCTGCGGCAAAGGCAGCGAGGCCAGCCGCCTCCCCTGCTGTGCTCGGTTGCCCGGCTCGGCCCCCTCGCCCTCACCTGCCTGGCCGCTGGTGGGCTCCGCGTCGACGGGGCGGCTGCTGGGAGCGGCCACGTCTCTCGCCCGACCGCCGGTGCCGGGAATGTGGGCGGGCTCCCCAACTGCCGCGGCGCTGGAACGATCTTAACCAATACATTTTTATGTTTGTTTATTAGTCATATGCGTAGAATTTCTCCTTATTTTCGGTTCAGTGTTTTAGTGTTCACTGTTTTTAGAATAGTGTAATTTTAATTTTGCTAACAATTTGAATGTAGACCCCTCTTGACCTTGAGGCCCTAGGCTGAAGCCTAGTTAGCCTATAGGAAAATCTGGCCCTGGTTATAGCAATAGCAATAGCAGTTAGACTTATATACCGCTTCATAGGGCTTTCAGCCCTCTCTAAGCGGTTTACAAAGTCAGCATATAACCCCCAACAACAATCCGGGTCCTCATTTTACCCACCTCGGAAGGATGGAAGGCTGAGTCAACCTTGAGCCGGTGAGATTAGAACCGCTGAACTGCAGATAACAGTCAGCTGAAGTGGCCTGCAGTGCTGCATTTAACCACTGCGCCACCTCGGCTCTTATGCTCCCCTCTCCATTTTAACAAATCCAGTATTAAGAATGGGGTATATTTATTTTAACCAGTTTAAAAAAAAACAGACTGTTTTCCAGTTCCAAAAAAAACCAGGCGTGGCCTTGGCTAATCCTCAGAGATCTGTGAGCTTGTAGAACGATGTGATTTCAGGCAAAGAAAAAAATATCTTCCTTGCAATAAATGGTTCTGATTAAAATTGGACAGGGATGCTTAGTATTATGTTTGTAAAGGCCTACTATAGATATTAATGATACTGTACTTGTAGCATCCCATTTAAACTGGCCACTGTGATGGATGGTTTTGCCAGGGTGGATCTTGCTAGCAATATTTATTTTTTGGAAGTCATCCAAAAAAATATCTTTTCTACAGCTTTCAGCCACTCTAATGGTTTGCTCAGGTAGGAGTGAATCCCTCAGCAGATCTGTTGGAAATAGCAATAGCAATAGCAGTTAGACTTATATACCGCTTCATAGGGCTTTCAGCCCTCTCTAAGAGGTTTACAGAGTCAGCATATTGCGCCCAACAACAATCCGGGTCCTCATTTCACCCACCTCGGAAGGATGGAAGGCTGAGTCAACCCTGAGCCAGTTCAGGATTGAACTCCTGACTGTGGGCAGAATTAGCCTGCAATAACAATAGCACTAAGACTTCTATACCGCTTCATAGTGCTTTACAGCCCTCTCTAAGCGGTTTACAGAGAGTCAGCATATTGCCCCCAACAACAATCCGGGTCCTCCTTTTACTCACCTCGGAAGGATGAAAGGCTGAATCAACCCTGAGCCGGTAAGATTTGAACAGCCGAACTGCTGAACTGGAGTCAGCTGAAGTAGCCTGCAGTGCTGCATTTAACCACTGCGCCACCTCGGCTCCAAATATTAAGATGCATGTCAAATACATATTAGAAAATAAAAGATCTTGAAGACTTTTACCTTTTCAGCCAGGAAAAAAAAATGATTGGCCTTTGAGTGGTGATTTAGGCTAAGGTATCTTCTTATCTACTCCGATCTGCATGCTTTCAAACTGTCAGGTGGGCAGGAGCTAAGGGAAGGAAGGGAGCTCACCCTGTCATATGGTGCTTGGGTCTTGAACCTGGGCTTTCGGCTTTCCAGTTGACAAGTTCAATGTCTTTAACCACTGAACCATCGCACCCCCTCCCCACGCAACATCAGAAAAACACCATATACAACAACGAGAACTCTAGAAACATGGAAACATTTGGCATTGAAAACTAAATGCCATCCATCTGGTAAGCTCACAAGATTCATGTGTTTCTCTGTGTCATATAATATCTGTGGGTATATGCATCATTTTGTATTTGTTTATTTATTTTGTCATGTTTATGTAGTGTATATTGGAAGTGTTGAGCTTTTGAGAGTGGATGCAACGGAATTTCATTTTAATGTATGCCGATTAGTGTACATTCAAAGTGACAATAAAGTTATTATTCTCTTCTTCTTTCCAATATCTCATCTTATTTCTTCCCTTCTCTTCTTCATTCCAATATCTCATCTCTTCTCTTCTTCATTCCAATATCTCATCTCTTCTCTTCTTCATTCCAATCTCTTCTCTTCCCAAACATTAAGATTAATAGCAATAGCAATAGCAATAGCAGTTAGACTTATATACCGCTTCATAGGGCTTTCAGCCCTCTCTAAGCGGTTTACAGAGTCAGCATATCGCCCCCACAATCTGGGTCCTCATTTCACCCACCTCGGAAGGATGGAAGGCTGAGTCAACCTTGAGCCGGTGAGATTTGAACCGCTGAACTGTAGATAACAGTCAGCTGAAGTGGCCTGCAGTACTGCACCCTAACCACTGCACCACCTCGGCTCTTAGAAGAAGAAACTAAATACAAAGGGACCAATACATAAATGAGATGGAGGTAGGATCTTTCCTTATCTACTGACCTTCTCAAGAGTGGGATGTCATCATCAGAATGTGTGAACATATTGAGGAGATTCCTGGCAACATAAGGATGAATTTACCAATGCTTTCCTCCCATTTTTTGATCTAGCTTGTAGCTACTTCTCTGTCTAATTTGCAGCTCTTAGGTTCTTGCCTAAGTACTAACCAGACACAACCCTGCTTAGCTTCCATATAATCACCAACAACATCCAGATGCTGCTACTGAATATGGATATGCATAAATGGATAGACATGTGGAATCAGCTTTCTCTTCTCTAATTGTCTTTTTTTTCTCCCAATCCAACTCATTATGCTAAAAAAATAATAATACACAAAGCCATCTTGCTCAGAGATGCTTCTTCTTTTTGGGTATCATGATTTCTCACTCATAGAGGAACCCTCAAAATTGCTCCACTCTCTTATTTAAATGAGCAACTGTTACTTGTTCTTGCAAGAATCACAGAAATCAAGAGGCGTTGCAAAGAATATCTAAATCACAGATGCTGCAGAGGGAAGCAATCAAGAAAAGTTACACTCACAGTTCTTAGAAATTTCTGGCTAGTTTGGTTCTGGAAGCGAAACTAGACGGGCCTCTCATCCAGCATGGTTGACAGATTTTTTGAACTGTTTCCACGAATCTCATTTGGGTTTATTGTGACATAGAAACAAATCTAAACTTCCCGTTGTGTTGGATGCATATTAGCTTAGTCCCATATGGACCTGACTGCAGGATGCAACAAACATCAAAAGCTTCACTGATAAACATACTGTATTTGTAACTCCTTTGTAATTTTTTACAGGACGTAATACAATCAGATCTGTTCAATGGGTGATGAAATTAAAGTTACAAAGAAGAGGGAAATATAGGGAATCCGGTATTCAGAGTCTGTAAGCTTCTCATGTTTTCCAGAAGGCATGCTTGCTAAAGCTCATAATTACTTCTACAACACTAAAACTTAGTTTGATCTAGAAGCTAAGGTTATCACAGATACCTGTACAGTGGGATTGGTTTATCGTGGCACTATGTAGTAAAACCCTAGTAGTTTTTTTTTTCCATTCTTTTCAACTAAATACAAAAAAAGCCTTTATTTTCTGGGTTGAAAATATTTGAATGCCAATCACAGTACTCATATACTCTACCCACAATTCATTACTGTGAAATGAAATTACATTTAGCCAAGCTTGTCTAATTAAATAACCAAATGATCCATTGAAAAACTGAAATGGAAAGCCCACATCACCAAGCAAACGGATTATATAAGACAACTACACTATTCTTCCCCAAATACACATTAGGAGTTCAAAATGAAATTTCTAAATTGACTGTTACAATCAGATGTCATCCAGACAAGATAACTAATAGGGTTGCACATCTAAAAGGGAGCTGAAGCTGTCACCAGTATGAATTCTAATAAAAAATATATAAAGATGGGTCAAAGTAATGATTTAAGAGTTGACCAGTTGTTACAATGATGTGATGCTGGGAATGAGTCAGCAAGGTTTTTGGGCTGATATCACTTTAAGAGCATGTAATAAGAGGCCCTATTGGGGCATATCTCACTCTCCTGTGTGCCTCCATGCTGTAATTGCTGTTTGTTTGAGGTCTGACTAAAATATGTGTATGTATATATTCTTTGTAGATAAAACTACTATTTAAATGCAAACTTCTGTTTGCTGTATTTCCTCCAGGGTTGTCTCACATAGTCAAACTGTGTGCACTCTGACAAGCCACGGGGTAACAAACAACTTCTCCCACCCAAATTATCTTGGCAGTTGTTACTTAAAGGTCTCTTAAACCTTTACCATACTTATAACATCTGGAGCTCAAGAGGTTTAAGAGCTTCAGAAGATGAGCGGAAGGCCAAAGGTCTCAGCTTTTGTTGATCAACAGAAGTGGTTGTAACACTGTAGTTCACTGAAGTCACAAGCTGGCATGGTCACCCACAAAGATTTAGAAATGTCAGGTAAACAGAAGCTACATTCTCATCGGATAAGGATATCTCCTGTGAAATGGAGCAATGAGATAAAATGAAACTCCAGTTTGCTTGTTTGTGACTTTACTTACTTATAGCTCACATTTGCAGGCTGCCCAACTGATTCAGGGGTGGTATATAAATAGAAACATCACTTCAGACAAAATTGTATTATAACCACTGCACCACCATGGCTTTCTGCAATCTTCTGATGCGGCCTTTGCACAAAGTCACAAGTCACACCGCTACCCCATAAGCCAACCCCAACCATATTTTAACAATAGCAGACTTATATACCACTTCATAGGGCTTTCAGCCCTCTCTAAGCGGTTTACAGAGTCAGCATATCGCCCCCACAGTCTGGGTCCTCATTTCACTCACCTCGGAAGGATGGAAGGCTGAGTCAACCTTGAGCCAGTGAGATTAGAACCGCTGAACTGCAGATAACTGTCAGCTGAAGTGGCCTGCAGTACTGCACCCTAACCACTGCGCCACCTCGGCTCCTTTTAACAATTTTCTCGTTCTATCATCTATAGGTAGAGCCCTATCTAATTTCAACATTAACTATGATTTACTTTTTCATGATGTGCTTCCTTGGTTTATGGTATGAATTTCAATTATCTTCTCTGACATAGTACTGTCATTCCCATAGAAATCTCTCAAATGCTTCTTTCAGCAGTCCATCACCTCTGTTTCACCCCAAAATATGTATTATCATATTATATTAAATCCTGCGCATTCCTCCATGGGCACTTTATATCCACTTCAAAAACAAATTTTATTTTCATCAGTTAGACATGTATTGTTTTTCTCCCTCTTTTAATCTTAACTTTGAAGATTCTTTGCAACTATTTATACTCCGTGTGCAATATCTGTTTTTATCCTTATTTTTTTTTCTTCAGAATTTATCCTCTTTGATGCATTACACACACTTCCTTCACTTTATTGTTAGATCAAGATCCTTTTTTATGAATCTTTCACTGTATATCATTTCACTTCTATGGCATTCAATAATGTAATTACAGGATTTCCAGGCTATGTCATTCATATTTTTTCCTCTTTGTTTATACTCTCTATTTGTCCTGTTGGGAGTTCATATTACTTTCTTTTTTCATATTGGACTATCCTCATCCCTTCCTATATTATTCTACTTTCTACTTTTTTCTTTTCTTGCATGGCCATTCCTCCCCTCCCCCCCCCGTGCCCCAAAAGTGGTCTGTCCTATATTTAACATCCTTGTGACAATGATGACAATGATGGTGCTGCTTCTGCTAATGATGATGGAGAAAGAGGAAGAGAAAGAAGAGGAAGGAGGAGGCCGAGAAATGGTTTTTGGCTAGCTTGGAGTCAATTGATGGTCTATTGTTCAAGTCCAAAGTTGCCAATGATGCCTGTTTTTTGCCTGGGTGCCAACTTTTGCATTGAAATCACAAAGTGATTTTTTTTGGCAATTAAAACCACTCAGTCCCATTCTCTCTCCTCCCCCCACCTCCTCCACAGTTTTTATAACTCAGTTCAACCATAAGATGCATGTTAGCTCATGAAGTTAGGACTCTGGACTACTGAATTACATTTTTGAATCTCTGTAAAGATTCTTTTAGCCATAAAATTGTGAGCAACTTTCTCGTTCAATGAACCTTTGGCTTCAGTTGATTGTGTGATGAGCATTCCTTCATGCACATCTGTGTGTGTGTGTCTGTGTGTGTGTGTGAGAGAGAGAGAGAGAGAGAAAGAGAAAGAGAGAGAGAGAGAGAGAGAGAGGGAGAGAGGGAGGGAGAGAGACTTGTATTTATCTTTGGTTTCTACTTACCTTATTGCATACCACCCAGAATCATTAACAAATGTGATTAGTAAAGGTGAAGATAAAGGTTCCCCTTGCACATATGTGCTAGTCTTTCCTGACTCTAGGGGGCAGTGCTCATCTCCGTTTCAAAGCCGAAGAGCCAGTGCTGTCCGAAGACGTCTCTGTGGTCATGTGGCCGGCATGACTAAACGCCAAAGGCGCATGGAATGCTGTTCCCTTCCCACCAAAGGTGGTTCCTATTTTTCTACTTGCATTTTTAGCAATAGCAATAGCAATAGTTAGGCTTATATACCGCTTCATAGGGCTTTCAGCCCTCTCTAAGCGGTTTACAGAGTCAGCATATCGCCCCCAACAACAATCTGGGTCCTCATTTTACCCACCTCGGAAGAATGGAAGGCTGAGTCAACCTTGAGCCTGGTGGGATTTGAACAGCCAAACTGCTGAACTGCAGTGCTGCATTTAACCACTGCGCCACCTCGGCTCTTTTACATGCTTTCGAACTGCTAGGTTTGCAGAAGCTGGGACAAGTAACAGGAGCTCATGCCGTTACGCGGCATTAGGGATTCGAACCACCCAACTGCCGACCTTTCTGATCGACAAGCTCAGCATCTTAGCCACTGAGCCATCACATCTCTTGTGATTAGTGATGTGAAAGTGTGATTAATAGGTAGGTAATTCTGAAGTGTTACTACTTCATAGAATCCGAAGGGTGGTGAAATGTAGGAAGTAGAATATTGGGAAAATAAAAAATAATAATTTATACATAACAAAGGAAAGGTATTGTTGCTCTTTGTAAAACTTTTAATTGTCTTAAACAGTATTTGCTGGTTTCACGGAAGCTAGTTAAATTAGGCTCCCCAACATTTTACAGCATATGTTCATGTGATCAACATAAATAATTGCCAGAATAATCAGATGGCATGTGAAAAGAATTTGTTTTCATTTGTTTATTCTGTTCAGCTCTCTTCACAATAGTTTATACACCACTGGAAAACAATGCAACATATGTGGCTCATACAAAGATTACTTATCCACTTGTAGCCACAAATATTGACTGAATGTTTCCTTTTATTTCTCTACAATTAACTCGCTTTAATTAGAATAGATGCACTTTTGAAACCAAGTCAATAGTTATCTAGTAACCAGCTTGTTGTACTGATACATACTTAATAAGATAACTTCCTTGGTTGTGCTTTAGAATTTGTCTAAAAAATGAGAAAAGTATAGTATAGAATAGAATAGAATAGAATAGAACAGAATAGAGTAGAGTAGAGTAGAATAGAAAGAATAGAGTAGAATAATAGAGTAGAGTAGAATTAAGAATAGAATAGAGTAGAATAGAATAGAATAGAATAGAATAGAATAGAATTCTTTATTGGCCAAGTGTGGTTGAACACACAAGGAATTTGTCTTTGGTGCATATACTTTCAATGTACATAAAGAAAAATAAAATACATTCATCAAGAATCATAAGATACAACATTTAATGGTAGTCATAGGTTACTAATAATCAAATTATACTAGGAAACAAAACAATATGAATTGTAAAGATACAAGCAACATGGTTATAGTCATAAGTGGAAAGAGATCGATACTAGGAAAGAGATAGGTACGAGGAAGGAAGATAAGAATGATAGTAATACAGTCTTAGTAGATAATTTGACAGTGTTGTGGGGAAAGAACTGTCTTCATGTCTAGTTGTACTGGTGTGCAATGTCCTATAGCATCACCTTGAGGGTAGGAGTTGAAACAATTTATGTCCAGAATGTGAGGGGTCTGTAAATATTTTCACAGATATTTTTATTTTCACAGATATTTTCATATCCAACCGGAAGAGGAAATGATTGAAAGGGTGACATTCATCTTTTCTTTCTTCTCAATAGATGCTCCCACCAGAACACACCAATTTCTCTTTGCAGGTGAAATTAATTTACTTCAGAGTCGTCTTCTTCCTTACACAACTTCATTCTTCTCCAGATCTTATGAATTTATGTGAGTTCTTACCTTCTCTCTCTCTCTCTCTCTCTCTCTCTCTCTCTCTCTCTCTCTCTCTCTCTCTCTCTCTCTCTCTCTCTCTCTCTCTCTTCTCTCTCTCTTTCTCTCTCTGTCTCAAGCAAAATGTGTCAATCATTATCAAAATTGGGAGTACATAGCTATAGTTCTCCATAAAACAAAACTTCTATTTTTGTGTTGTCCAATGAAAATGATTTAACACTGAAATGTCAATTGTCCTTAATCACTGAGCTTCATAATTAAGAACAATTCCATGCTTTAGCTTATATACCTCAATAAAGTGTCAAAAATCCCTTTTCCTTTTCATTTGGCAAATATCATACTATATAACAGATCCCAGGCATAATTGAAATGTCAGTGTGGCAAAAAATCTGTGCATAATGATACAGTTACTACCCATATGGAAATGCTTCACCCATTCAGCCCAGAAACCAAACTCATCCTGCCATAAGCAAAGTAGCAGTATTTGTCTTGGATTTGCTATGAGAATCCATCGTCTAGCAAAGCCATGTTTCTGGGTCTCCTAAGAATGCAGAATGATTTATATCGTGACTATATCTTGATTTATATATATCCATTCCAAACCATGAATGAATGAATGAATGAATGAATGAATGAATGAATGAATGAATGAATGAATGAATGTATCTCTGCCATAACTTGATAATTTAGGCCATTGTTTACAATACTGTAAATCCTCCCTCCCTCCCTTCCTCTTTCCCTTCCTATTAACTCTTCCCCTCCCTCCCTCCTGCTTTTCCTCTCTCCTTCCCTCTCCTCTCTCCACCCTCCCTCCGTCCCACCTTCCCTCCCTTTTTTCCTTCCTTCCTTCCAACCTCCCTCCCTTCCTCTCTCTCTCCATATTTTCTCTTCCCTTTCCTTCCCCCTCTCCTTCCCTCTCCTCTTCCCTCCCTCCCTCTTTTTTTCCTCCCTTCCTTCCAACCTCCCTCCCTTTCTCTCTCCCTAAATATTTTCTCTTCTCTTACTTCCCCCTCTCCTTCCCTCTCCTCTTCCCTCCCTCCCTCTCCTCTTCCCTCCCTCCCTCTCTTCCAACCTCCCTCCCTCCCTCCCTTCCAACCTCCCTCCCTTCTTCTTACGGCAATGAATCTCAAAGTGGCTTACAAATGCAAAGAATGCTTAAACATTAAAATGGTAACCATCACAACTAATAGAACAATGCTATAGTATCCCAAGGATCAAATATGGCATTCATAGTATATCAGGAAGCAGTGATGGGATTCAATTTTTTTTTACTACCGGTTCTGTGGGCGTGGCTTTGTGGCGGTCACATGGCATGGCTGGGTGGGCATGGTAGGGGAAGGATCAGTGGTGGATTGCAAAAAATTTTTGAACCTACTCTGTGGGTGTGGCCTCCTTTGTGGGAGTGGCTTGCCGGTCATGTGACCTGGTGGGACTGGCTTGCCAGCCATGTGTTTTCTTTCTTTCTTTCTTTCTTTCTTTCTTTCTTTCTTTCTTTCTTTCTTTCTTTCTTTCTTTCTTTCTTTCTTTCTTTCTTTCTCTCTCCCCCCTCTCTCTCCTTCCTTTTGTCTCTCTGTCCCTTTTTCCTTTTTTTCTTTCATCTCTCTCTCACTTTTCTTTCTTTTTTTCTTTATTTATTTCTTCCTTTCTTTCTCTTTCTTTTTCTGTGTGTGTGTGTGTGTGTGTGTTTGTGTGTGTGTGTGTGTGTCAGTGGTGGGTTTCAAAAAAATTTGGAACCCCTTCTGTAGGTGTGTCCTGCTTTCCAGGTCCACTGGTGGAACCTCTTCTAACTGGTTCACTAGATTTGACCAACCGGTTCTACCGAACTGGTGCGAACTGGTAGGAACCCACCTCTGGGAAGGATACTATAAAGTCTCTATTCCCTCCCCACTCCAGAGGAAAGATACTTCAAAATTCCCATTCCCTCCCGATCAGCTGGGAACTTGGGAGGCAGAGAATAGATGGGGGCGGGGCCAGTCAGAGGTGGTATTAACCAGTTCTCTGAACTACTCAAAGTTTCTGCTACCAGTTCTCCAGAACTGGTCAGAACCTACTGAATATCACCTCTGTCAAGAAGTCCTTCAGTTACCATGACAAGGGCCTAAACTTTGCAGATTTACTGTGAAAGTACAGCTGATACAGTTTAGTGATCTTGTAGAGCAGCGGTGGGTTTCAAAAATTGTTCGAACCTACTCTGTGGGTGTGGCCTCCTTTGTGGGAGTGGCTTGCCACCCATGTGACTGTATGGGAGTAGCTTGCCGCCCATGTGACCGGATATGAAGATGCCGACGACACTTGTCAGAACCACCTTAAATTACCTCTCACACAGCACTGGCATGCATAAGAATAGGATGTAAACTTGTTTTTTAAAAGGCATCTTTGGTTTACTTTAAAACAACTTCAACACACGCAATGTTCTGATTGCCCCACAAATGCAGTAGTCATCCTTACCTTTCACGGAGGCCCTGAGTTTTATAAATATGAGCATGATAGTGTAGAATAATCATATCCAAGGACCAGTGGTGGGTTTCAAAAATTCTTGGAACCTCTTCTGTAGGTGTGGCCTGCTTTCCGGGTCCACTGGTGGAACCTCTTCTAACCGGTTCGGTAGATTTGACGAACCGGTTCTACCGAATAGGTGTGAACTGGTAGGAACCCACATTTGTTGTAGAGTATCTGTTCCTTCCTTCTGCACAAAACAATGTCTTCTATACTAAGTTTAGCATAAGTTCAAAATGTATTCTGCAGTGAAGGTTGGCTCCATAGGTTTTCCACCCATGTTTTTGTTTTCCATCATTCCTGGGTAATAAATAGGCAGCTGTTGGTGGAGCCAAACAAGTTCACCCTTGTCCCGTTTCTTAAATATTGGTTAATGACCCATCCTTGACAAAATTTTAAATACCTTGCTAATTTGTTCATCGTATAGCTTAACTGCTGCCCGGAGTAATTGCTAACCTGTTAATTATAGAAAGTAATAATTGGTGTTTGTTGGTCAATTGGAAATAATTTGTTTTAATTCCTTGAATTATAAATGACTCAAATGAAATTAACATTTTTTTTTTAATTGCAAGGGAAGTACTGATTAACTGAATATAAGAACGGTCTCACTTGCGCATTTCACCAATAGTGGGGGGGGAACTACAGTTTCATGGAGCATATGTATCATTGTTAATAGACAGAGCCAAATGGAAATGAATGTGAGCTTAAATTAATTTGCCATTATGCAACAAAAAAAGAGAACTATATATCATATGTAAAAATGTAGGCATCTAATCCTCATCTGCGAAGACATTAATTTGCAATTAACAAATTTATCAGGCATCTTATAAAAAGAATTAACTAGCAGCGACAATAACTGCCATTGGTTCTTATAGAAATATTTGATAGTTTGATTTCTGTACTAAGCAATTACAATACAATAGCAGAGTTGGAAGGGACCTGGGAGGTCTTCTAGTCCAACCCCCTGCCTAGGCAGGAAACCCTATACCATTTCAGACAAATGGCTATCCAACATCTTGTTAAAGACTTCCAGTGTTGGGGCATTCACAACTTCTGGAGGCAACTTGTTCCACTGATTGATTGTTCTAACTGTCAGGAAATTTCTCCTTAGTTCTAAGTTGCTTCTCTCCTTGATTTGTTTCCACCCTTCTTGTTCTGCCCTCTGGTGCTTCGGAGAATAGTTTGACTCCCTCTTCTTTGATAATATAGCAATAGCAGTTAGACTTATATACCGCTTCATAGGGCTTTCGGCCCTCTCTAAGCGGTTTACAGAGTCAGCATATTGCCCCCAACAACAATCCGGGTCCTCATTTCACCCACCTCGGAAGGATGGAAGGCTGAGTCAACCCTGAGCCGGTGAGATTTGAACAGCCGAACTGCAGAACTGCAGTCAGCTGAAGTAGCCTGCAGTGCTGCATTTAACCACTATGCCACCTCGGCTCTTATAAAATATATTCTCCCTCTTCTTTGAGAATATAAAATTATTTCATATTTCTCTCCTCTTTGCATAGATTTGGGGGAGAATGAGAAAATATCAAAATAAAACAGAATTTTGATGAAATTCAGTTGGCAAAACAGAGGGATCTTACATTAATCCCATTAAAGGCAGCCAAGCGATGTGTAGGAATTATTTTTATCTTTGCTTTTGTAGCCCTCTTGTAAAAGGTAAAGGTTCCCCAGGGGCATATGTGCCAGTCGTTCCCAACTCTAGGGGGTGGTACTCAACTCTGTTTCAAAGTCAAAGAGCCAGCACTGTCCGAAGACATCTCCGTGGTCATGTGGCTGGCATGACTCAATGCAGAAGACACACAGAGTGCTGTTCCCTTCCCACCAAAGGTGGTTCCTATTCTTCTACTTGCATTTTTTACGTCCTTTCTAACTGCTAGGTTGGTAGAAGCTGGGACAAGTAACGGGAGCTCTCTCTGTTATGCGGCACTAGGGATTCAAACCACCGAACTGCCGAACTTTCTGATCAACAAGCTCAGTGTCTTAGCCACAGTCTTAACTTCCCCTTTCTTTGTTTCAATTTATCTCAGAGAAAAATGCCACCAGTGTGTGCTGTGTTTTAAATCTGGAAACTTCAGCAAACAGGGAGCCTCGCCAAAGCATCTGAAGGACAAAGAAAAAAAAAAGCAATGGATGGAAACTAATCCAGGAGAGAAAGAACCTAGAACTAAGGAGAAATTTCCTAACCACGAGAACAATTAGTCAGTGGAAAAACTTCCAGAAGTTTTGAGTGCTCCAATACTGAATATTTTTTAAGAAGAGATTGGACAGCCACTTGTCCAGAATAGTATAGGGTCTCCTGCTTGAGCAAGGGGCTGGATTGGAGGACCTTCAAGGTCCCTTCCAACTCTGTTATTCTGTTCTTTTGCTTCAGCAAAACTGTGTAACAAAAACCTAAAGCATCTTGGATACATTATGTGGGAAGCCCTACCTCCTAGAAGAATGAAATATTTTGAGAAATATTTAAAAAGAATATTATTGTATTTCCCTAAATGAGAAATGGAGAAACATGTTTTTTTAGAGGCACGAAGCAGCCCCCAAGTCTCCCTGCCTTCAAGCAGAAACTGAGGAGGCAGCTTTTAGAAATGCAGATTTGGTAATTCATTCAAGACAGGATTAAAACCCCAATTTCCTCCAACAATTGCAATAGCGAGCCAGATGCAAAATCACCACCTAAAGAAACTAAAAAAAAAAAAAGCCTCAGGACACTCTGAAAACTTTCTTACTGCTTGACATTCCATCTTGGTTTTGCAAACTGTGTGAAAAAGTTTCTACTTCCGATTTTGGAGCCCTGGTCCGTATGAATAGTTCAATATTCTGCCAAACCCCTGTTAAGGAATTCCAAAGTTTAGAATGAACAGAAGCTGGAGGTCAAGATGCTTTACAGATGTTGTTTCATCTGTGGCCCATCAGGGAGTTTTCAAAATAATGTTTTGTAGAAGACAGTGGAGAATCTAATATTTCAGTACAGAAAGAGCAGGTAAAACTTTCCTTCAATGAAATTTTGAGTAGATCACCAGATTCAGATTTAAGCCTACCAGATCCAAAGTCACAAATGCGCTTCTTATCTTTTTATCAGTGCCTTCATTATTGATAGATATAGCCTTAAACTGACAATGGACCTTCTCAACTTAAACATTTTCTACTCTATTTCCTTTTATTAACCAACCAACTTTTATTGATCCTTTGTAGACTCAATTGATTTTCATAAAAATTGACAGAAGGTTTACACAATTATTTAACATTTTAACATTTTATTAGGCCCTGAATTTAGTTTCGGAGATTATCGTTTATCAGCATTTTGTCACCGATATTGTATTGTATTTATTTCAATATTTTATTATCTTAAGGGTTTATCCCTCTCATGCATCTGTTTCATCTTCTTTTTTCAGTATTTAATTATCCATGTATTTTATACATTCTGCTGATGGAGTTATATGAATCATTGATCAATCGCTGTAATAAATTGATTGATTGAATCTCTCTACGCTTGAATTGCCTCTGTTGGTTATTTTGTTCCACTCTGACTTTTAATTTTCGTTCCTTAATACGTCTACTGCCTTTTCTCTTTTTCGTCATCATTCCGCTCTTCCCCCAAACTTGTAGCACGTGCTGTACAACTATTAATGGATTTCTAAAGTGGCAAAACTCACGACAGTTTTGCAAAGTACAATGCTCTCTCCAACTAACTCACACCTTCTGTGCTCTTAGCTTGTCAAAAGGCTTGCAGAAAAATAACAATAATAATCCTTTTTTAAAAATTCAGTTAGCTTTGATAGTGTGACTCTCACCTCTGTTTCTGCATACGGAGACTGCAAATATTTTGAAACTGGGCAAACCAATCCTATGTGGAAAGAGATGAGTTGGAAGGAAGCTTGCTTAATGGAATTCAAGGTCTCCAAAAACTGGATAACTATTTTGTTCTGGCGGAATCCCCAAAATTTGGGGAAAATGTAGCCAAGGTGGAGCACTCTCTCTCTCTCTCTCTCTCTCTCTCTCTTTCTCTGCCTCTGTCTGTCAATCTCCATTTATATCTATATCTATCTCAATCTCTGCCTGCCTACCTACCTGCCTGCCTGCCTGCCTGCCTACCTATCCATCCATCCATCCATCCATCCATCCATCCATCCATCCATCCATCATCAATCATCTACCTACCTATCTACCTACCTACCATCTTCCATGCCTTCCTTCCTGCCTGCCTGCCTGCCCGCCTGGCCGCCCACCCACCCACCCACCCACCCACCCATCCATCCATCCATCCATCCATCCATCCATCCATCCATCCATCCATCCATCCATCCATCCATCCATCCATCATCTATCATCTTCCTTCCTTCCTTCCTTCCTTCCTTCCTTCCTTCCTTCCTTCCTTCCTACCTACCTACCTACCTACCTACCTACCTACCTACCTACCTACCTATCATCTGTCTGTCTGCCTGTCTGTCTAATGATCTATCTATCTCATCTACAGTATCTATCTATAGAAAATTTCTTATTGTACTGTATTAATAAATATCAAGTTACTGTATATTATAATTCATACAATTACAATAATAATTTATAATTATATTTCTGGATTCTAAGTCAGAATGCGAATGATTTGAAAGAACTCAGGCTAGTTGTTCTATGTTGAGTTTATTGGACCATGTTATCGGACGATAATTCAACCTCTTCAGATCTTCTACCTTGTTAATTATCTACTTCATGCTTAATGTTCTTCCTGACACTTCAACAACTCCTCAGGCTTCCACAACTGGTAGTTTTCTGTTTATTGTTCATTTGCTTCACACTTAGCTTCAGGGCTGGAGATATGTGTTGAGATCCAGGAACAAGTGAGAGATTTTAAAATGTGTATGAACATTTTGGTTGCTCTTAATTTTTTCCCCCCAGTTATTCTGCTCATGCATAAGCCTCATAAGTCATATGAACAGTACAATGGCGTGAGTAAACTCCCCTTGCCCTTAAATTCAAGAAAACAAAATGCAGAATAACAGAGTTGGAAGGGACCTTGAGGATCTTCTAGTCAACCCCTTTTTCAAGTAGGAGATCTTATTTTATTCCAGATAAATGGATGTCCAATCTCTTCTTCAAAGCCTCCAGTGTTGGAGCACCCACAACAGTGGTGTCTTTCAAAATTTTTTGGAATATCTTCTGTAGGTGTGCCCTGCTTTCTGGGTCCACTGGTGGAACCTCTTCTAATTAGATCAGTAGATTTGATGAACCGGTTCTACCGAATAGGTGCGAACCGGTAGGAACCCACCTCTGACCCACAACTTCTGGAGGGAAGCCACTCTACTGGACTAGTGGAATGACTTTTTGGACTAGCATTTCTGTTCTTGGGATATAATGTCATGGGGAATTGTTTTGCATTTCTTCAATGAAGCACTGTATTTTTCGGACTATAAGATGCATCCAAATTTAGAGGAGGATAACAAGAAATTGATCACCCACAATTAAAGAATCATTAATGTGAAACCTTACGGTTGGGTGTGGGACGTGGTGGCTTAGTTGCTATGACGCTGAGCTTCTTGACCAGAAAGGTCGGCATTTCGGCAGTTCAAATCCCTAGTGCTGCATAACGGAGTGAGCTCCCATGACTTGTCCCAGCTTCTGCCAACCTAGCAGTTCGAAAGGACGTAAAAATGCAAGTAGAGAAATAGGGACCACCTTTGGTGGGAAGGGAAGAGCGTTCTGTGTGCCTTTGGTGTTTACGCCTAAGAAGCACACATTCATGGATCTGGATAAACCAGTGTTTCTCAACCTTGGCAACTTGAAGATGTCTGGACTTCAACTCCCAGAATTCCCCAGCCAGCATTCGCTGGCTGGGGAATTCTGGGACTTGAAGTCCAGACATCTTCAAGTTGCCAAGGTTGAGAAACACTGGGATAAACCAAGTGAGTTCCTGGGCATGAGGATTTGGCGGGTCTGTATCAAGATGCAAAGCTTTGCAATTAACAATCACAGGCTTTTCATAAAACCAGATAGTCTGTTTGGGCAGCACAAGTCAATTTAATTTGTGCAAAACAGACTTTTACTATTGGGATTCTCCTCTGCAAGACTTAATTTCCCAGCAGAGTGTTAAGCCACTGATAATTTTTCTTTTATAATTAAGAATTATGTACCTAAAACCTTAAGATTTGCCAGGCACATAGGACTTCTGCCAATATAATGATTCAGAACCACACAGGAAGTGCCCTGCTAAGGTCACTATCGCTCAACGTGATTCATAAGCTATAATAAACCCGATATTATAGTAATACTTGCACATCCAGGATTTTGTGCCTCATTATCTGCGGAGACCTTCTCACAAATAACAGGATGCCAGAAGTCATTTTGTTAATGTTATTCAGTCGCATCCAATCAATAAATTATGGTTAGGTGCTAAATATTAATATGGAATTATTTAAGGTGATACACAATACTCATGAACATATTTATTTCATAAAAAAATAAGTAGTGTGTATATGGTACTGGTCATGTCTCTGATAATTATTCATTTTTTTTTTTAATGTTTTGCACCAAACTCTCTCTGTCTGTCGGTCTCTCTGTCTCTTTAGAGCCGAGGTGGCGCAGTGGTTAAATGCAGCACTGCAGGCTACTTCAGCTGACTGCAGTTCTGCAGTTCGGCTGTTCAAATCTCACCGGCTCAGGGTTGACTCAGCCTTCCATCCTTCCGAGGTGGGTAAAATGAGGACCCGGATTGTTGTTGGGGGCGATATGCTGACTCTGTAAACCGCTTAGAGAGGACTGAAAGCCCTATGAAGCGGTATATAAGTCTAACTGCTATTGCTACTGCTATCTTCCTCTCTGTCTGTCTGTCTGTCTGTCACTGTCATCTGTCTCTCTGGCTGTCTCTCTATGTCTGTGTGTCTCTGTGTGTATCCAGCCTCTATCTCTAATTTCTTGGAACAAATAGGATTTGCCTTGCGATATGTAACAACTTGTCTAACAGGATAACAGAGTTGGAAGGGACCTTGGAGATCTTCCAATCCATCTCCCTGCTCAGTCAGGAGAACCTATACCATTTCAGACAAAAGGTTGTTCAATCTCTTCCTAAAAGCCTCCAGTGAAGGGGAACTCACAACTTCTGGAGGCAAGTTGTTCCACTGATTAATTGTTCTCACTGTTAGAAAGTTTCTCCTTAATTCTAGGTTGCTTCTCTCTTTAATTAGTTTCCATCCATTGCTTCATTGTCCTGCCTTCAGGGGCTTTGGAGAATAATTCGACCTTGTCTTCTTTGTGGCAGGCTCTCAAAATATTAGAACACTGCTGTCATGTCACTCCTAGCCCTTCGTTTCATTAGAGAACACAATCCCAATTCCTGCAGTAATTTTTCATGTGTTAGCTTTCAACCCCCAATCATCTTTATTGCTCTTTGGTACACTCTTTCCAAAATCACCACCTCTTTTTTTATAATATGGTGACCTAAATCGGATGCAGTGCTCCAGGTGTGGTCTTCATAAGACTTTATAAAGCAGTATTCATACTTTGTACACACACACACACACACACACACACACACACACACACACACATATATGTTTTTTTTTTATTTGTGCTGATAAATAAATAAAGGGAGACTAGTATAGATCTATTTCAAGCTATTTAGCTCTCATCAGCTAGCCATACCCTTCGTGGGATTTGAACCTGGGCTATATGGCATACTAGGCACACTAGGCAGAGATTCAAATCTCTCTCACACACACACACACACACACACACACACACACACACACACACACACACACACACACACACACACACACACACACACACACACACACACACACACACACACATATATATATATATATATATATATATATATATATATATATATATATATATATATATATATATATAAGCCAAGTACCACTTACTCATCATGAAATCTCCAGAACCATAAAGCCTACAAACCTGAAATCTGGTATGTATGTTCCTCTTCACTTCTAGGTGCTTGCTAAGAAAGGATTTTTTGAAATGACCATCAGATCATTAGTATTTCTTATACAGTAATTAACATGCTGTGATGCTAAAGAGTTCTACTCCCCCTCCCCATATGAAATGAACTCTGTTCCAACTGCCAGTTGCCTTATATTAATACGCTCTGATGCTAAAGAGTTAGACCTTCTACTCCTCCTCCCCACCTAAAAAGAACTCTGTTCCAACTGCCAGTTGCCTCACATTCCGTTACCTCAGTTCAAACTGGCAGACATTCCACTCCTTCACTCAGGAGAAGTCTGGAGCCCCTTACAGTACTAAACGTAGGTACATCACCAAAATGTCTACGCCTTCTACCTATGGAACTACTTTCATACTCAAGGCAGTGGGCGCGATATTCCCTTATGTGTTTCAATCACCAACCACCACTGAGTCAATAGATTGTGAACCAAATTTCTCCTGCATAGCCCAATCACATAGTTCCAGCGTGAAGCATGCTAGTATGTGTATATTTGTATTCCATCATCTTAGAAAAGACTTAGAAACCTGTTGTGGGCCAGCAGGAGCTATTGGAGCTGCCACCAGACTCCGACAGCGAGGGGCCCTATGAGTCTGCCCTGGAAGATGTGGAGGACCCTGGACAGGGTTCCGACTCTGAGCAGGGACCAGAGAGGCTGGTTGGCCACCAGGAGGCTCCTGAGGCCTGGAGCAGCGGTGAAAGCCAAAGGGAGTGTGCTCCTGAAGTCAAGCCTTGGAGCAGTGGGGAGGAGACAAGGGAGTGTGATCCTGACGTCATGCATTGGAGTAGTGGGGAGGAGACAAGGGAGTTGGTCCTGGATGCCCGGCAACGGAGAGCTAATAGGCGTAAAGAACAGTTACGCAGTTACAGGAGATAATTGAACTCAGGTGATGGTAATTAGGCTCCTCTCAAGACTATAAAAGGAAGGACTTCCACAAGCTGTTTGCAGGAATCAACATATTTACTAGAGCTGGGGAAGCTATCGGGGCTGTCTTGGCAGGCTGGATTGCTGCCAAGGTCTAGTCTGTGCTGGACTGCTGCCAAGGTCTCATCTGTGTATTAATAAATCCTTGCAGTATCTTTGTCTTGGCGTGCTTTGGTGTACGGAGAGGGGGGTCAGAACAGAAACCTATCACCCTATATGTCCACAGTTGGCAGATGGAAAGATCACATTCAAGATATAACATTCGGCCACAATGTCATTTCCCTGCTTCAACTAGTCACACAAGCAGAGTGCAAGGGGGGGTGGGAGGAATCCTGACCAGATATCCTAGTAATCACGATGCTATTTGTTGCGAAGATGTTCCCATTGGAGATTTACGGGCATAATCCAAGCAGAAGTCACTTTTAGACTTTAAGATGGATACTATGCAAATGGTGTCAGCTCTAAATCTGTCACGGGTCCCTCAACTGTTTCTGGAAGCACACTGTCATACTTTTTATCAAGGGGGCTACTGAAATCCCTTTGCTTTAAGAACTCTTTTCATCAAATATCTTTGATGATAAGAATGTTGACTCTTTCTCTATTTCTGTTTCTCTCTCAAGTGTGTTTCTGTCTCTATCTTTATCTATCATCACTTTCTCTCTCTTTCTCTCATTCTCTCCCTGTCTCCCTTTCTTCCTCCCTCCCTCAGGCAAATGTGGCTACAAGGAAGTAGCTATCTTTTACTTAAAGAAAGAAAAACATAAAAGAATCCCAGAAAACAGAATTTAAATGCACTTATAATCATGTAGGTCAGTGGAGAGTTAGATCAGAGAACCTACTTCCCAACTGTAATAATAATATAACAATAATAATAATGTTTGTTGCAAAGTCATGTCCGACCCATCGTAACCCCATGGACAATGTTCCTCCAGGCCTTCCTCTCCTCTACCATCCTCTGGAGTCCATTTAAGCTCACGTCAGTTGCTTCAGTGACTCTATCCAGCCACCTCCTTCTCTGCCGTCCCCTTCTTCTTCTTTTGCCCTCCATCGTTCCCAGCATTCAGCTCTTCTCCAGGGAGTCCTTCTTCCTTCTCATTAGATGACCAAAGTATTTGAGTTATGAGTTATGAGTTATGAAAGTTTATTTATATGCCGCCCTTTTCCCTGGGGGGACTCAGGGCGGCTTACAACTCGAAGGGAGGGGGGAAACAAACATTTAACACGTAAAAACAATACATAGTTAAAAG
The DNA here is from genome assembly GCF_051295495.1 of Thamnophis sirtalis. Taxonomy (NCBI): domain Eukaryota; kingdom Metazoa; phylum Chordata; class Lepidosauria; order Squamata; family Natricidae; genus Thamnophis; species Thamnophis sirtalis. The sequence continues at coordinate 4,092,674 of NW_028261392.1, forward strand.
CACAACATTCATACCATTCGGGTGGGTTACAGTCTTTAGCCCCAGGCCTGACGGGATAGCCAGATTTTAAGGGCTGTGCGGAAAGTCTGGAGGGTGGTGAGGGTACGAATCTCCACGGGGAGATCGTTCCATAGGGTCGGAGCTGCCACCAAGAAGGCTCTCCTCCGCGTAGTTGCCAGTCGGCATTGACCAGCAGATGGAACTCGGAGGAGGCCTAATCTATGGGATCTAATTGGTCGCGTGGAGGTAATTGGCAGTAGGCGGTCTCTCAAGTACCCAGATGAGTTTGAGTTTCCTCTTCAGGGCCTGGCCTTCTAAAGAGCAGTCAGAGTTGATCTCCTCTAGGACTGACCGGTTGGATGGCCTTGCAATCCAAAGGAGTGCAATAATACTTCATAGGATAACTCTTTCTTTATATTCGGTCCATCCAGAGAAAGAAAATGAATTTTTTTTTTTTAGTTGCACGGTCCCTGCTTAAGGAAAAATCAATGTGCATCCAATGTATAAAAGCCTTCTCACTAAAGATACCTGTGCTAAGCTTGTGAATGCACGGACAATGTTGGAAGGCATTCTTAACTATTCTGTCACTATCATCCTGTCATGCTGTCATACACCTGAAAATCAGATGAGGCTCCCCATTGATTGGTAAAATATTGACTGAACTTGCTTGCTTCAGTAGCATACCCAACCGTATTTTTTCATCCCTCTCCAGCCACAGGATTTTTGTTCTTTACTTTTCATAGCAACCAGAGTTGCTCGTAACTGTTTTCCCTTGGATCATATTTTTCATTATACTATCTGCATATAGCAATAGCAATAGCAATAGCAGTAGACTTATATA